>NC_133324.1:864416762-864556762 GCF_042186555.1 Aquarana catesbeiana
CCAGCTGTTGTTAATTCTGCTCGTCAGTCCTGCCTACTTAAAGTCATCCAGCTCACTTAATCTCTGCCTTCACCTTTGCCAATATCACAGAGACTTTCCCCTGCGTTCCTATTGAATATTTGCTTGGCTGACGTTCCTTCCAATTCCTGATCCTGCTTGCTGTACTACTACATTTATCTCTGGCTCTCTGACATTTGCTTGGATGACTACCCGATCCGGTTACTGAACTCTGGCTTGTTTTGAGTACGCTTACTCTGTTTACCTTATTATTATTATTAAACAAGTGTGATTTAACTATACTTCTGTCTCGGTCTGATTCATGGTTCCTAATAGATACCCACAATAGATACCCACACAGGCACAGGGCAAACATGCAAACTCCAGGCAGGTGGTGTTTTGGTTGGGATTCGAACCAAACCCTAGTGCTGCCAGGCAGAAGTGCTAGCCACTGTGCTGCTCACTTAACATGACACATGGACAGGGAGCATTGTTTATTCAGGAATAGCCATTACTCATTATGAACCACATTGGCACAGAACCTACCCTTCATTCCTAGTTGCTAGTGTTTTTGGATGTTGGCAACAGAGAAAGAGACAGAGCTTTTACAAACCTGCACTGGCCCTAAACATTGTCTAGATGCATGGAGGCTTTGGTGGTCTTGTGATTACTAATAAACAATTAGGTTTATATGTAAATAGATTAAATGTAGGAGATGTGCCCTAAAAACTAAAAACAAAGCCTCTAGGGTGTATTTTCTACATTCAGCTCCTCGTTGCCTGTTGCCGCTCCCCAACTTATTAACGGCAATTTAGCAGGATCTTCTATGTATTACATTTAGGAGCTGCTCCTGTGTAAAATGACACAGATAGTCTGTAAATATCATTGAGTAATTCAGTGTAACAATTAACTGTTAAATTGTATTATTTAATTTGTATGTAGATCAAAGGTGTGATTTTTTTTTTATATATATATTTTTATTAAGAAACATTTTCCAGTAATTTTATTTTTAAAAAAGCAGATATTACATCAGTTATCAAATTGTTGCAAAAATATACATAAATGCAGTGTGAGTAAATACCAAAAGTATACTGGGAAATGATACCAGGAAATGGTGCAAATAATGAAATGGACATGTACAAAACTGTACAGACACCTGTTCTGTCTATAAAAGGTATAATCTTTGATTTGCATAGGACATCAGTTTAAGCGGTGTTCCAGCCTTTTTTTTTTTTTTTTTTTTAAGTCAGCAACTACAAACACTGTAGCTGCTGATTTTTAATAAGGGCACTTATCTGCCCAGTGAGCCCACGATGTCGGCCCCCCCAGGCCGATCCCTTGCGGCTTCACTGCCCGTTTCCTACTGCGCATGCGCGAGTCGCGCGGCGCTTTGTGAATGGCCCTGTTGTTTTCTGGGGGACACACATGTCCCAGAATACAACAGGCCAGCTCACCAAAGAGGAGGAAGTGACAGAACAGCACAGTGGAATAGGAAGAGGCAGATTAGGAAGACTGCCTAGCAACAGGGGTTTCTGGTAAGTAAAAAAAGTAAAAACATTTTTCAAATTTTTTTTATATATTTTTTGTAGAATTTTAATGTCATTTTTTATTTTAGGGTGCACCTCCACTTTAAGGAACCCTTACAAGTTAAAAACAAATATTTATTATTTTTATTAAAATTTATTTATTTTTCTATTATCCCTTAGTTAACCATAATCAGTCTTAAATTATCCTTCTCCATATTTTTCTACTAATGTTATTTTTAGTTTTTTTTTTTTTCTTACAGTGTTGCATCCAAAAAAATTAGCCAGATTGAAAAAAAAAACATTCTTTTAATTTCCAAATAACATTGCCATGCTTTGCACCAGAAACATTATTTTGGTGTAATTGTAAATGTGACAAATTATATAATACAATGTATACTTTTTATTCAGAGTAAAACTATTTTTTAAACTAACATTGGTCAAAATGGAAAAAAACACAAAATGTTTCATCTTCTTAACATCTTTTTGTCTATAGGTTACTTAAAAAGTAAAACAAGTTTTGCAAAACACAATATTGCAAATAGAAAGACAGTTTTGTCCATTAGAGTTATAAAGCTGAAATGGTCAATGTTGAACTCCAGCAAGCAGGTAAATACTTAGATGAAATACATACATGGAAGCTGTTTTATTGTCAATCCAGACATCAAAGTTAGGTTGGTGACCTGACTTTTCCTTACTGCTGTTGTGTATTACAGCTTGGTCACCTTGCTTCCCCTAGGCTGGGATTAGACAGTGGAGGACAAGCATACGGAGAAAACCATCAATCTGTCCAATCTGTTCTCTTCTCTTATCGGCATATTTCTTGCATTATGTCTATGCAGCCAGTGCTGGGACCAGATCAGCCAGTGCCCAGGGCAAAGGTGACAAATTACGCCCCAACCCTTCATTATGTGCAAGCTTATGAGGAGGACAACGAGAGAGAGCACAGCCAGCATCTTCTTCTGGCTCTCTACTGCTCCCCTTGGTGCTTCCAACGCTGGGCTGACAGAAGTAGTGATGCAGCTGTCATTACTCCTGTCAGCAGTGGCGGCCCATCCACAGGGAGCGCCACCTCCCCAGGCAGTAAAAAAGGTTGTTCAGGCGCTGGACACAGTGCACTATGGGAAGCGCTACGTCTATGCAATCACAAGATTGCAGACGAGGAGCTTCATTTGCAGGCTTTTGTCCCACCTCGTGGCGCATTCCATCGCGCCGGACAACTTCCGCTCATTGCCTGTAGTGTGTCATTACAGCCAGTTGCTTTGATTGACATTGGCACCGCCCTAAGACATTTAGTGCTTTCTAGTGCTTTCCATATGAGTTACGACATCACTTCTGGAGAAGCGGCATATCAGGTATTTTTTCCGTCCCCTGTTTGACATCTACTTCCATCTGAGGGAACCGGACGTTGGAGACAGCGAATATCCACACATCCACAGCTCCTTACAGAGGGTAATCTGCCTGCCTACATGACCCTGCGCTGGAGGGGGTCCACCTTGTCTGGTAAGGGTCTGCACACACAGATTACCGCTCTCTTTGAGATTCATTCATCCACTATATAAGCCCCTGGAAGTTCCTTAATATCTATCATTTCTCACCTTGGAACTTATCACACACATAAGGAGTGTATTTGTCCCTTTTATGCTATACATTGTGGACATTATCATAGGCCTCATTTATTGCACTTTGTTATTGTTTGTCACATTGTACTTATTTAGTATATTTCACTATATATGTATTTGTATGATTCACCACCAATTTTCCAGCGCAACTTTATGTATTTGATTGTATTTATACCGTAGAGATATTACTTGGTTTCTAGTTGCTGCTTTATACACAATATCTAGTGTGGTATTTTTTTCTTTATTTGTATTTTTTTAAGGCCTTCTCCTTTGCGTTTAAATGCATTTTTACGTTGGAGTTAAGCCACCCAGGACTTTTGTTAGCTCTTTTAAATGTATTTCCCATTGGGATGCACTGGCCAATACCTTTAATATGCTCTCCCATCTTTCCTCCATGTTCTTTGTTCCTAGGATTTTATCCCATTTAATACCTTCTAGTAAGGAGTGCAGTTTAGGGAAATTGGCTCTTTTGAAATTCAGTGTCTTTGTATCACCCTTGTGTTTACTATATGTGTGATTTATGTTGAAACGAATTGACCTGTGATCAGGAACACTTGACCTGGCCAAAAAGGCCTTTTGCCACGTGCTCTAGCCTCTACCACCAGAAGAGAAAGGATGACTACATCTGGCTCTTCTGAGTGCTGGACTACCTTATCCTGTCCTCCAGCCCTGTCCAGGGCTCCCACTTAGCTGAGTGCATCTGCATCTGTTGGTGGGGTCTCTGGCCCCCATGCCCCAACTGCACTAAGGCTTCACGAACACAGGACTTTTGAAAACCTCTTGTGAACGCTGGAACTTGACAACTAGTAACCTGCGGTTAAAAACGTCTGTTTTGCCACTTTTACATGCTGTGTTTATGCACCTTTATAAGCATTATTTACAGATAACCTCAGTAGACCTTCCCAAATGCCCACAATGCATGAAAAAAACTCTCTCCCACTTTCTCTCTCCTTCCATGCAGCCAACAACAAACGAAAATGCTTATAAACGCGAGTCTATTTACCAGCTGCAGTGTACATGAGACCTAAGATTCCTCCCAACCTGACTTATATCTGGGCACTGACTCACCCATTACATCACTACAGGAGGTCTCTAACTAAAAGGGACCTAGTATATGATTACACTATTCTCTGCTACCACACTCTATTATGGGGCATAGACACTTAGTGCCAGACTAGCTAATGGCACCTGCTTACAAGCATCCTAGGACAGAAAGTGTCTGTGGATCCTGAAAAACTTGCTGATAAGTTATATTAAAAGGGAGACATACAATAAAAAGGAATTCAACTTTTTGACAGGAACATGAACAACAAGATATTTGATTCAAAGCGTAACTCCACTTTTGTTGAGAAAAAAACATTCCCCTCTGGGTGATCTATGTACATTGCAAGGATTTTAACAAACTTTGTTGCAGATTTCTACCTTTTGGTATTCAGAAGAAATCCCTCTGTGTTTCTCTGTGCCTCTGTTTTCATAATTATCTGTCAGCTGTGCAGCTGCAGAGCACTAATGAGGACATCTGCTGGGCCTGCATCCCTTTAGACGTGTTCCTATTGAAAGTATCTCTCCGAAAATGACATTTTTGTTGCTGGGGATGCCTGATCTGTATCTTAGGCAGACTTCTGGGAAAATTGGTGAGCCAATCACATAAGCAGGAAATTATGTTTCTGGGGCGTGTCCAGTACACATTCTGTGTACAGAACACCTCCAGGTACCCATATTGCGATGTATTTTCAGAAAATTACAGTGGCTGCAGATTGAAAAGAGAGTAATTTTTAATACCATTCAATTACAGTATGACTTGTGTCACAATTATATGCGCTATATTATTTTTTCTTTAATTGTTTTTTTTTTCCCCAAGAATGTGGAGTTACCCTTACAGTGTATGGGTTTGATATACCTTAAGCAGACACCCACACAAAACTACTTATAATATTTTAATTACTGTACTTGTGCACCTTAACATCATTATAATACAAATGAAATATAACATTACTGTAAAACAACATTTTTATTACAATTAAAATGTGTCTAAATAACCATTTTTTTAAAAGTGACTTTTAAAGTGATTGTATAACCTTGTTTTTTTTCTATAAAAATAACAAACATGTTACATTTACCTGCTAGTGGTTTTGCACAGAGCAACCCAGATCCTCCTCTTCTCGGGTCCTTCTTCGGTGCTCCTGGCCCCTCCCTCCTGTTGAGTGCCCACACAGCAAGCAGCTTGCTATAGGGGGAAAAACAAAGCCAAGCTGCAGCTCCGTGTATCCATTCAGACACAGAGCTGAGGTTCGGTCTCACCCCCTCTCTCTCCTGATTGGCTGACTTTGATCAGCACCACTGTTGTGTCTCAGCAAATCAGGAGGGAGAGTCCTGGATGGCTGAGACATTCGTGAACATCGCTGGACAGAGACGAGGCTCCAGTAAGTATTAGGGGGGAGGAGGGGGGCTGCTGCACACAGAATGCTTTTTTCATAGACGGCATTAAGATAACAAAACTGACTTTACAACCCATTTAATAGCCTACACTGATAAAAATTATTTTGTTGGCTTGTAATTTTAACATATAAAAATTAATAATTTTCAACATAAAAATGAATGTTAATTAATGTACTTTGATATTTTAAGAACCTTACTTAATTTTCATTAGTTCTTAAAACACACCTTTTACATTTACAAAAATAATGAATAATATTGAGTAATCTAGACAAAACTTTTAAGGTATGTGCATTTCCATATTCTAATTGAGTTACATTTACTTGTAAAAATTATCTTTTTATTTGACTGAAATTGCGGGATGAATATATTTGCCAAAAGTGCAACTGCACAAGTTTTGATGTTGTATATTTTAAAGAGTTTGACATCTTTTGGAACTTTGAAACTGCACAAGGCAGTTCCCATACGTTTGAGGCCCATCAGGACAAAAGAGCGTCACCAGTGACAAGAATTTTTCCAAGTCACTACAAAGCCATGCAATGCCATTGAAATGTAAGATTGAACATTGAACAAATTATAGTTCCCGTGCTTTAAATGTTGCTTAACATACCATCCAAAATGTTTATTTTATTTGCAGACTAATATATTTATAATAAATGGACATACGTCAGTTGTATACACCTATTGAGACAACTCACTTGTGTGCACACAAGCTTAAAAACTATTTTGTGCCACAAAAATGAATATTTCAGCCAGTTCAGTAAAAAGTAATGTAAAAACAAAGATAGTGTTAATTTGCACTGCATCTGTGCTGCAAAAACAAACGTATGTGCTGGTTTGGTTTCAGAGATATTGCGCATTATAGTTAATGAAACCTCTCCCACTTTGCACCACATGTTATTACATTTTAATAACAATTATACAATTTGTTTGTGCTGATTTGTATCACAAAAACAAACTTTCTGTTTGTTTGGTTTTTGAGATATTGGACATTCAACGTTAGATTATGTAACCTAAAGCCCCGCCCACTTTGCATTTTATTACATTTCAAAAACAAATATACCATATTTATGCTGCATTGGCAGGAAAAACAAGCATATTGGTATAGTGTATTTTTTTTCATATAGCACTCTCATTTTGTATCAGAAAGAATGATTATGGGGACTCATTTATGCTTTTAGCATGAGCTACCCTGAAAACCTAAAATATATCTTTGAAGTTTTTCAGAAGATCTTTTTAGAGCTAGATGTGTGGAATCTATCTCCAAAAAGTTCACACTTTAACAGCTTGCTGACCAGCCACCGTCATAATGCTGAGGCAGGTCGGCTCTCCTGCCGTAGGTGTATGTCGGTCTTTGCACAGGAGATAGCAGACATGCGTGTGCCTGCGGTTCCGGTGGACTTGATGTCTGCCAGCGACCCGCGATTGTGGTGTACAGAGGCAGAATGGGGAACTGCATATGTACACAAGGCGATTCCCCATTCTGCCAGATGACATGTCAGATCTTCTGTTCCCATTGATCAGGAACAGCTATCTCTGTCATGTCCTCAGTAGCCCATTCCCCCTACAGTTAGAACACACCCAGGGAACACACTTAACTCCTTGATCGCCCCCCTAGTGTTAACCCCTTCCCTGCCAGTGTCATTTATACATTGATCAGTGCATTTTTATAGCACTGATCAATGTAGAAATGTCACTGGTCCCCAAAAAGTGTCATTTGGGGTCAGATTTGTCTGCCGCAATGTCGCAGTCCCGCTAAAAATTGCAGATCGCCGCCATTACCAGTAAAAACAATAAAAAAATAAATAAAAGTCCCTAAATGTTTCCTATAGTTTGTACAGGAAAATAACTAGCTCATTCTAGGTTTATAAGGGGGCCGTGCCACATCCATAAAATACATGTTAACTAAGAAAAGATAGTTCCCCTAACTGGATTTTTCCGGCACTTGCACAAAAGTTTTTTTATATAGATTGTGATCTCAAATAAGAGTAAAAACAATTTTTTATTTAAAGATTATAAAAACAAGACATTCCAAGCAACGGAAACATGTATAATACATATAATTCAAAAACAATGCTGATTGTATTCAACTAGACAATGATAATCCTATAATCAGGGCTTTTTAGGCCCATTACTTGTATTCCACTATACGGTGGTATTTAAACGATGGAAATTCTTTGCCCGTCCAACGCGTTTCGGGATATATAAAAATTCAGTCCTTCTTCAGGGGCTTAGTTGGGAAGAGAATTTCATCTCTGATGTTGACATTGCTTGTTTTTAGAACCAATGGTAAAAAAGAGGGAGAACGGTAATATTTGAAAATATGATGACAGATGGTTGAAATTTTCATATATATGAGATGCTGTTCTCTGGATAGTTCATCAGTGTATTTCAATCCCTCAAATTGTGTATATATGTAGTTGACCTTACACCTACCCTGTCCGTCTCGGATGCGTGCCGGCCACAGCGGTACACTGGAGCAAAAACAGGACAGAAGGCAAACCTGTAATTGAGTGTTTTTAGTTTTTGCCAGCCACAGATCCCAGCATCCGACAGACACAGTTTGTAGAAGTGATAACTTTTTGTGCAAACCAATCAATATACGCCTATTGCAAATTTTTTTTTACCAAAAATATGTAGAAGAACTGATGAATACTTTTTTTATTATTATTTTTTGGATATGTATTATAGCAGAAAGTAAAAAAATAGTTTTTTTTTCAAAATTGACAGTCTTTTTTGTTTATAGCGCAAAAAATAAACACCACAGAGGTGATCAAATACCACCAAAAGAAATCTCTATTTGTGGGGAAAAAAAAGGACGCAAATTTTATTTGGGTACAGCGTTTCATGACCGCGCAATTGTCAGTTAAATTGACGCAGTGCCTTATCGCAAAAAATGGTCTGGTCATTAAGGGAGCAAATCCTTACTGGACTGAAATGGTTAAAGTGCAAATTACTTTCTTAAAAGGCTTTAAAAAAAGTTAATACATTCTGTATTCTATGTTCTTTACAGATATACTGTGTATACATCTGTGTGTTTCAGTTTGATGTGTTAGCTGAGAAAGAGGCATTTTTTAAAAAATGTTTACATTTACATTTGATGCTGCTTTAATAATATTACATTTGTAACACTTTATAAATAATAAATGTTAATGTGTTTTGAAAGCCTGTTTCATGAGACTATTCCTTTTTTAAAAACCATATTATTGTATTATTTTTATATAAAAACCTTCAAACATATATCAAATACATTTGGAAAATAAGCTTTACCAACTTTAAAAAACTGGGCAAGTTATAAGTTAATATCACTTAAACTAAGCAACTAAGTAAGTAAGTGGTTAGCACTTTCGCTTAGCAGCAAAAGGGTCACTGGTTCGAATCCTGACCATGACACTACCTGCCTGGAGTTTTCATGTTCTACCCTGTGCCTGCATAGGTTTTTTTCCACACTCCAATGACATGCTGGTAGGGTAATTGGCTCCTGTGTAAATTGGCTCTAGTATGTGTATGTATAAATGTGAGTTTGGGATCCTAGATTGAAAGCTTGTTGATGGCAGGGACTGATCTGAATGTACAATGTATATGTAAATTGACATTGCTGTATAAGTACTTGAAATAAATAAGTTAATGTATGTGTTCCTAACTTAAACTTTTGTAGAAACTGGAAAAACTGAGTTGGCTTTACTGAAACCTATACTCTATGAACTGGAAAAATTTAGTTGCCTTTACTTATAACTATAGTTCCAGACAAGTTAAAGTATGTATTCCTAACTTAAAACACTATGGTCTATAAACTAAAAAAAATGAGTTGGCTTTACTTAAAACAACAAAGTTGAAAAGTCTAATGAGTCAGACAAAAATAAGTTTAGTTGACACTTAATTTGATACTTAAAAAGCTGATGCAAATAGTTGCCTCAATTTTTTTGAGTAGACCCAGCAATATATTTTTTACAGCGTATGGACCAGAGCAAGACAGTTGAAGTTTGTTAAAAGTTTGTTTTTTAAATGCAAGTACACAGTAAAAGCATAAAAACTATGGGTTGGGCCAAACTAAACTTTACCTTTGGAACTTGCATCTCAATAAAGTAGTTGAGGTGTAGGAAACAGAGTAGTGATCAAATAGGAAGAAGTAATGATGGGGGGGGGGGGGGCAGGAGGAGATTTAGTTACTGCTTTGTGGCAACGGCAGTTAACTCTTGCCTATTTTGCTGCAAGACAAAAAGTCCCCACCCTTTCTATAAAGGGGTTCTAGTTGGTCTTTGTCCAAACGTTATGGAATCGTGGGTGGTTAGGGAGAGACTATCTCATTTATCGTCGTGCCCTGTTGTGCATGAATGAGGTTATCATAACAGTAAGTTACAGATGGCATTAAATACTCCATGTTTGGCGTCTTTTGCTATTTTTCTTTTGCAGGATTTGCTGTCACATCTTGGCAGCAGTGTTCCTTTCCTCGATAAGGTGGTAGGCGATTGAGGGAACGCCATTTTTGGGAAGAATGTTTTTGTGTTCAATTCAGTAAGTTCAGGCTGGGACCATATACATTATCTTTACTGGTTAGGTTAGACTTTTGTGGTTGAGCAAAAGTAAGCTCCTGCGCTGGGGATATGCTAAGAGTCAAATTGGCTTTAGGGTAAGGTCTCCAATTCTTTTTGTATTTGTTTCAAGAAATTCTTGGATCCATCAAAATGGAGAAGGAGACATTGCCTTTCATTCTTCTCTCCCTCTACTGAGATACTGGTGTTATGCTGCACTATTCTCTTCCAGCCAGCAAAGGTGATAGTTTGAGATGGCAGCCATTAATGGGACAAATAAACTCTTCACATCACAGATCTCAATAGGCAATGTTCAGTAGGAGGAGTGAAGAGGTCATATTTATTAAACTGCCTCGGAAATGTCTTCCTCCTGGCACCAACAGAGTTAGAGAGTTCCTCTGTCACCTGTCAGTGGGAGACCATACTAGCAAAGATCTGAGTCTCAGACTTGGAGTGAGGACACCCAGGGGCAGTGCAGCACTGCTTACCACACAGCACCTGCACTGCTGCCACAAGGAGACTGGAGCATTTCACTCACACTCTGCTTCCCACCACTGATCACTGGAGGCTTTTGAGGAGAGAATGAGGCCCCCCCATTCTACAGTGAGCGTTTATCACAGCATCTTGTGAGAGGGCAGTTCACCACTGAGAGCAGGACACAAAGTGTACCCAATCCATACTGCATACATACATACATACAGCTGTGTATGGTAGCCAATCAGCTTCTAACCTCAGCTTGTTCAATTGATCTTTGACAATTAAATCTGGAATCTGTTTTTTATGCAGAGCTGCACCATATTTTGCACTCTCTCTAGTTTTAGTAAAACAAGCTCAAAATGTCATCTTATGCCTAGTTTCTAATGTTAGTAATATAATAATGTTAATAATTTAACATTTTAGTTTGTATGCTAAATTGTGTTATTACTGTTGTTAATTAATTTTATATTTGCCTAATTATCAACCGTATTGAGTGATAATATATTAAGTTTGACTTTACTACCTGGTTTGATACCTGTGTTCTTTGATATAGCACTACTATTGGGTACTAAGTATTACTTTCAGTGAATTGTATGCTTGCACGCTCAACCTGGGATAAGGTTCTTGAGAAGGTCCAGGTAAAGAACAGAGGACCCATCCATTTCAGCAGCATCTACATGGATAGCGCTACAGAAATATGTGACTACCCAGTCTTATCAGCTGGGGGATGAGCTTTCACTGGGATAGTTTCTAAGGTGTCTGGAGTTCAGCTTTAATGTATTCCTTACTAACCACTCCAGCAGGATTCACAAGACATAACAAAAACCTCTAAATGAAAACACGAACCACATTTCCTGTCATATATACATCTACATTACAAGCACAGACAGACAACTTAATTACTGAAAATGAGAATGGGCTGTATTAATATTAAATCATGCATTGTTAGGGTCTAGGCAGTAAAAATAATTTTCACAAAGTCACAAAAATGACAGATCCATTTAGGATAAAAAATGTTTCCCTTACTGTGTAACTTCTTGTGGTTTCTTTCTCTTACGCTCATAGCTGACAAAGATGACCAGAACACACCAAGAATTTCAATTTCCCTCGGAAAGGAAGCATTCTTACAAAAATAAATGCTGGTTTAAAAGTACTTATGTTTTTCAACCAGGCAAAAACCTGCTTCCTCCCACAAAGTCTGGGAACATGTACTGCATTTGTATTTTGCTGGTTTTATATTTTGAAATGGTTTGTGGGTCATCTAATTAACCTTATTTAACTCTTCAGCTTTGAAGTATAGTTAATGTATAAAAAATAAAATAAAGGAAACGTTTAGAGATTCTTTCTGTGTTCATACATTTTTATAGCTCTCAATTGTCTTTCATTTGGGGAAATTTTCCCTCTTTGGAACTAAATTCCTCTGTCTCTTTTTTGGTCTTTTTTGGTCAGTATGTATAAATAGACCGGTATTAAAAATGTATGGTTTGACTATTAAATGTATTATAGTAATGGACATCTTTTATTCAAATTATAGATTCTTTGATATTTTAAAAAGCTGTATGAAGAAAATGTAGCAGTGAAAAACAAGCACTTGTGGGTTTAACCAATCAATTTTACTGCATAGTTTAGGGACATGCCCTTTGCCCACATACTTTGTGCTAAAAGTCATTCTTTCTTAGCTCAGAAAGTTAGGAGATATCTATTTTATTCAGATACTGTATACACTTTTTTCTCTTTAGGTGTGCTTTAAACCACAAAGACCATTCATTTAAATATACATATATGAGACCTAGTTGTGTGCATGCATACTAACATTTACACACACATACATGGGCACAAGTACGTCAATATGCTGCTGTGTGCAGACATAAGTGTCAATGCTTGTCCTCTACATGTGGCTAGCATTCACCAACAAATCTATTTCAGTAAATGGCCTGATAGCTGAACACTTCCACTCCCAGCTGGTTCAAGTGATCACTGTCTTTGGACTTTTATTATCTGCTTGGGTATTTAACCTTCCTCTTTTGGCCAAGCAGCAGGAAGAGATAGGTCATTTCAATGCTCTGAAACACTCTATACCACCAAGAAAAAAGAAAAACCAAAATACATTTTTGAAAATGCTAATGCTTTCCAACCAAAATTACTGTACTCACAAGGGCACACAATTAGACAGGTCAACATGTGCTATGCAGGGGTAGACATATCATTTGTGCAGACTATGCAGTGGCACATGGATCCTTTGGGATTTAAAGCTTGTTTAACTCATTACTTAACTATTCAGACAGTAGAACTCCTTTGCTGAGTTCCAAGTATCTGCCAGTGCCCCGATTCTTGGTTTCCAACTGGGCAGAGAGGAGAAGGCTGCAGGGTGCCCAACGTTATGTAGGCACCCAGCAGAGCTATAAATAAAAGAAAAAAACCAAGCTGAAAAATAATATAAACACTTAAAGCTGCACGAATAAAACACCAATACCTGTGTACAATAAAAATAAAAGAGAAAACAAACGTGCGCTCATAATGAACATAATCTGTGTAAAAAATACATAATCTAAATCCCTGTAAGAAAATCAGAAATGTGCATCAAAAAAATATTGATAATTAATAAATGGTAAAAAGCTGTGAAAAAATGCTTAAAAAGTGTCATAACATTTCAAGAAAAGTTTTCACAACCCAAATGGATAAGGAACAGTCCTTAGATGAAATAACCCAGCAGAGCTAAGAAGGAAACTGGTTACCAAACACACAAGTAGACAACCCAGGTGACCTGTCTGCTTAGAAGAAAATTCTGTCAATACAAGAGTTAGAGATGGTGGCTACATGAGGAAGTGCCTTACCAATAAATTTGGAGTATTTGCATCATTCTTTTATGTTATAAAAGCCTGTTTACATGAACTATAAGTCAGGAAGGTGCTGGGACTGTGGTTTGCTGTCTGCAACATATCAGTTGTTGCAAAACTACCCTCTACTCAAAAAGTTTCTCCATTCCCATCCACATCAAGCAAGAAAGAGGGTCAATATGCGGGCCATGCTGAGTGGGGCAAAACGAAGGCTTGAGTCTTGCAATAGGTCTTCTAACCCTATATGCACATTAAAATGAATAAAAGCATTACTGCACTAGAGGTGGATTGGCACTTCTCTCTCTCCCCCTCTCCCTGTATTTTGTCTTCTAACCCTACCCCACCATCTCCAGCTGCATCCTTAACCACTCAACGGTCTTTTCCACAACATCTAGAGCTGTTTGACAATCCTTTTCCTATCAGCCTTGAAAATTGTCCAGAACTGGTTTTCAATATTTGTCCCCATAAACTTCAATGAGTTTGCATTTTAATTCACAATTTTCAAGCTTTATGATAAGTTCAATGACACCACACAGATCAAGCCCAACACATATTTACTCATCACTTGTTCTTATGATGTAATTCACCCTTAAGAAGAAATTGAATGTAAAAAGTGAAGATCTGCTATGTTACAGGTAACCATTTTATACTGTATGTTAAATTTGCTTAAGCAGTATCCTGGAAATAGCCAGACTTCCCCCACAGCTAATACTTGTGACTAGTCCTTTACCCTTTGCCTGACTTTTTTTTGAGCACAGCTTCCAGAGTTCAGATCCTCTTTAAGCTTTTTTATTTGCTTCATAAATATAAAAAGTGGAAGTTTTAAAGGTTTTTCATTGTTTGCAGTGAACCATTTATATTATTAAATTCCCCTTTAACTGATCCTACTATCTGTATGCACTAAATGTAGCCTTTCTGTGGCAAAATACATTTTTTAAGATTTGTGTTTGGCCCTTACAATACATAGTTTATTCAACTACGAAACCTCAAGCTGAAACCTATTTTTATCTCTGACTCTATCCATTTTATGTTAGCTCTGCCATCTGCAATACAAACCACAATCCCTTTTCTAAAAACAACCAGCTCCAGTGATACACTACCACAATGTATTCTTGCATTATTTAATAGAAAGTAGCTGAATATAACACACGATGCTATCATTTGGTTATGATTGCCGTTTTTAATTAAAGGACAACTCAAGTTATAACAAATGTCATTAATAAACTTACATAGTATAAGATACAATGTTCATTTAGTATTAATTTTGCATGAAACGTGAAATCTTTAGGTTTTCTGCCAGATCACACCTATAAGGCTACTATAAAATACGCATCAAGCTTTTTCCAGCATATAAAGGATGTATACAGTACTACCCCCACCTATGTATTACCTCTCATCTCTAAGAATCAAACCAACCCTTCATCCCTTCCCATCCCTCCATATTTATTTCATCTTAGGTATAGGGCGGTATTTTAAAAAGCATATAGAGGAGGGATGTGGAGTGGCAGGGTCATAAGAAGAGTGATTCCTGCTGAAAGTATATAAAAACTTTCTGAAAGGTTATAACTAGGGTAAGTACTTTGGCAGCCATTGTTTGGTCAGATAAATGTGCATGCACCAGAAGAGTTTTGTCTTGCTTTGTTTGATTTGATTTTAATGCCTCAGCCTATGGGCATTTTAAAAATCAAGCTGTAAAGCTAGTACCGATGCCAGGAAAAAAGCAGCGCTAAAAACGTGATTTTATCCAAGTTTTGCATTGGCGTCAATGCACGTTTAGCCACGCTAGCTTTCAGCCGCATTTCTCTGTCTCTATTCAAAATCAATGGTTCTCTATGGGAGCCCATTTGGTGCGACTTGTGTGCTTGTGGTGCGACTTGTGTGCTGAGAATCTTGAAGGGGAACCCCACCAAAATTTTGCATGAGGTTCCCCCCAAGATCCTTACCAGACCCTTATCCGAGCACGCAGCCCGGAAGGTCAAGAAAGGGGGGGACAAGTGAGCGCCCCCCTCCTGGACCATACCAAGCCATATGCCCTCAACATGGGGGGGTTGGTGCTTTGGGGCAGAGGGGGCCCCTGCTCCCCCCACCCCAAAGCACCTTGTCCCCATGTTGATGAGGACAAGGGCCTCTACCCAACAACCCTTGCCCGGTGGTTGTCGGGGTCTGCGGGCAGGGGCTTATCAAAATCTGGAAGCCCTCTTTAAGAAGGGGACTCCTAGATCCCGGCCCCCACCCTAGGTGAATGAGTATGGGGTACATCATACCTACCCATTCACCTAAAAAAAAGTGTCAAAATTAAACACACTACACAGGTTTTTAAAGTATTTTATTAAGGCAACTATGGCTCTTCTCCCTCTTCTGGCGACATCTTCTCTCTCTGCTGGTCCTTCTCCCCTCTCTGCTTCTTCTGCTCTCTGTGCTGTCGCTATCTTCTTGCTCTTTTGCTGGGTCTTCTCCCTCTGTTCTTCTTCCGATGTTGTCTTGACACGATCTCCCGATCATGTCAAGTCAACCCTGCAAAGAAGACCCTGCAAAAGAGCTCTCCCCCCCTTTCCTGACTTTCCGGGCTATGTGCTCAGATAAAGGTCTGGTATGGATCTTGGGGGGACCCCCATGCCATTTTTGTGGGTGTGGGGGTTCCCCTTAAGATCCATACCAGACCGAAGGGTCTGGTATCTTCTTGGGAGAACTTCACGCAAATTTTTTTTACATTTTGGCGGGATTCCCTTTCAAGAATCTCACCAAACAAATTGTACCGCAAGTCGGACCATCTTGATCCGACTTCTGGTGCAACTTCTATTCAAATCAATGGGCTCCTATAGGGACCCAATGATTATGAATAGAGACAGAGAAACGCGGCTGAAAGCTAGCGTAGCTAAACGCGCATTGACGCCAATGCAAAACATGGATAAAATCACATTTTTTAACGCCGCTTTTTTTCTGGCGTTGGTACTAGCTTTACAGTTCGTTTTTTAAAATGCCCGGGGGCATGAGGCCTTAAAATCAAATCAAACAAAGCAAGACATACCTGTTCTAGTGCATGGCAATTTATCTGACCAAACAATGGCTCCCAAAGTACTTACCCTAGTTATATCCTTTCAGAAAGGACTACTCTACCTTTTTATATACTTTCAGCAAGAATCACTCTTCTTATGACCCTGCCACTCTACATCCCTCCTCTATATGCTTTTTTAAATACCCCTCTATACCTAAGATGAAATAAATATGGAGGGATGGGATGGGATGAGGGGTTGGTTTGATTCTTAGAGATGAGAGATAATACATAGGTTTTTTTTTTTTTGGAGCTTAAAAACACCTATGCCACTTCCAGCTCCTAAACGCCTTGGTGGGCATGAGGTCATAGGCTAACATGGAGAGGCGTTTTTAAGCTGTGAAAAACGCTCCTAAAAACGGCTGTAAATATGTCTGTGGCCTAAAGCCTGTGATGAAGCCACAGTTGTGGTGAATAGAAATATATTTTATATTGATCAAAGCTGGATATTCCATTAGGCACATACATAGGCTGCCTATAGGGATGAGCCGAACACCCCCCTGTTCGGTTCGCACCAGAACATGCGAACAGGCAAAAAATTTGTTCAAACACGCGAACGCCGTTAAAGTCTATGGCACTCGAACATGAATAATCAAAAGTGCTAATTTTATAGGCTTATATGCAAGTTATTGTCATAAAAAGTGTTTGGGGACCTGGGTCCTGCCCCAGGGGACATGTATCAATGCAAAAAAAAGTTTTAAAAATGGCCGTTTTTTCGAGAGCAGTGATTTTAATAATGCTTAAAGTGAAACAATAGAAGTGTAATATTCCTTTAAATTTCATACCTGGGGGGTGTCTATAGTATGCCTGTAAAGGGGTGCATGTTTCCCGTGTTTAGAACAGTCTGATAGCAAAATGACATTTCAAAGGAAAAAAAGTCATTTAAAACTACTCGCGGCTATTAATGAATTGTCGGTCCTACAATACACATAAAAGTTCATTGATAAAAACGGCATGGGATTTCCCCACAGAGGAACCCCCGAAACAAAATTTTTAAAAAAATGGCGTGGGAGTCCCCCTAAATTCCATACCAGGCCCTTCAGGTCTGGTATGGATATTAAGGGGAACCCCGCGCCAAAATTTTTTTTAAAAATGGTGTGGGGGTCCCCCTCAAAATCCATACCAGACCCAAAGATTTTTTAGGGGAACCCTAAGCCAAAATTTAAAAAAAATGGCATAAGGTCCCCCCAAAAATCCATACCAGTCCCTTATCCGAGCACGCAACTTGGCAGGCCGCTGGAAAAGAGGGGGGGACGAGAGAGCACCCCCCCTCCTGAACCGTACCAGGCCACATGCCCTCAACATTGGGAGGGTGCTTTGAGGTAGCCCCCCAAAACACCTTGTCCCCATGTTGATGAGGACAAGGGCCTCATCCCCACAACCCTTGGCCGGTGGTTGTGGGGGTCTGCGGGCGGGGGGCTTATCAGAATCTGGAAGCCCCCTTTAACAAGGGGACCCCCAGATCCCACCCCCCGCCCCTTTTTGAAATGGTAATGGCCTACCATTTCACAAAAAAGTGTCAAAAATGTTAAAAATGACAAGAGACAGTTTTTGACAATTCCCTTATTTAAAGTCTTCTTCTTTCCATCTTCTTCGGGTCTTTTTCTTTCTTCCTTCCTTCTTCTTTCAGTTTCTTCCTCCATCTTCTTCTTCCTCTGGTTCTTCCTCCGATCCTCTGCTTCTTGCTCCGGTGTTCTCGTCTGGCATCTTCCTCCGCGGCGTCTTCTTCCCCACTTTGTTCTTGGGCCACTCCGCATCCATGGGAGGCTCCCGCTGTGTGACGCTTCTCTTCTTCTGACACTTCTTATATAACGGAGGCCACCCGGTGACCCTGCCCCCCTCTGACGCACGGGGACTTGACGGGGACTTCCCTATGGCTTTCCCCGTGATGTCAGAGGGGGCGGGGTCACCCGTTACGTAATATAAGCGCTTAAAGCGCTCAGATATGGGGAAGGATCGGGGTATGGCTTCCAGAATCCAAACAAACAGACCATCAGTTGATTGATCAGGGTGATCTGCAAAGTGTCAGGGGACACTGTGCTTATCAATCCCACCCTCCACAAATCTACGGTGTTCACCGAATCTAGCCCTAATAGCCTGTATGGTGCATCCCACGTACAACAATCCGCATGGGCAGAAAAGTGTAGGTTTTACCTTTGTGGGTGAAGCTTTTCTGTCCATGCTGAACATGTTTGCACGTGAGGCACAGGGGTTTGAGACACTGATATATCCCCTTAATATCGAGAAAGGTGAGAGACTTTTGGGGACGAGTAACTTTATGTTTGCTAGGGGCAATTTGGCTCTTAACGTTTTTAGCATGCCTATAGGAGACTTTGGACCTATCAGTCAGGGAAGACTTGAGATGTGGGTCCTCCAGGAGGATTGGCCAGTGTCTCTGTAGAATGTGTTCCATCTGTCTGAATTGGTTGTGGAACCTCGTGGTGAACCTGAGGGGTTGGGGATCTGAGTTATTGTTGTGGCTGGCTTGAACCAAGGCCTCAGAATACCCCTTCTCCAAGAATTTTAGTTTAAGCCTATTGCTATGTGAGATATAGTCCTCTTGGCGGGTACAATTGTGCTTAAGGAGACAGAACTGACTCCTAGATATGTTCTGCACCCAGAGAGGGTGGTGGCATCTCTGGTAATGCAAATATGAGTTTCCTGCTGTAGGATTTGTACAGTTATGGGCAAAAATATCACTACCTTGGTGGCATAGTTCTAGGTCTATAAAGGCTAGTTTGTCTGGGTTGCACACAGAGGTAAAGGAGAGTCTCATATCGTTGTCGTTACAATGTTGGACAAAATTCTCCACCTGAGTGGCTGGTCCATCCCGTATAATGACAATATCATAAATGTCAGGAAAGGTTCCCTCCGTTGGTAATATCTATCATTTGGCGTGCAGTACTGAGGTCCACCAGCAGGTGTCTCCTGGCAGTTTGGAACTGTCAGGAGAGCCTTTCCCTGCTGGTATTATGTAATCTTTGGGCCACAGTACTGGCATCCACCAGCAGGTGGTTCCTGGCAGTGTGGGGCCGACATTACCTCTTACAATTAGGCATCACCTGAGTCTGATTGAGATGTGTATAAATACCCCGCAAGTGCACACACACCTTGCCCTGGTATTGTCCTTGTGCCCTGACCTGCAGCCTGTTTATCTGTTATCCTGATCCTGAACCCTGATTCCTGATTCCAGTATCCTGTATCCTGAACCTGTTTGTATCTGTTCCTGTGTCCCTGGATCCTTGTCCTTCCATCTTGTTCCCTGTCTGTTTACTCCTGGCCCCCCATCTGCTGATCTCCTGTTTATGACCCTGGTCTGGCTTGACTACGATTCTGGTACTCCATTTTGCTATATATGCTGCTTGGTTTATTATCACTGTTGGGTTGTTCAGTTTGTTCACTCTGTTTGTATTGGTGGTATGTTCACATTTATATGCATTTACTTTAATAAACTAATTTACTTTCACCTATTTATGTCTGGTTCACTCTGTCGCAGTCACACAGTTCTGGTCACATCTTTGCACAGTGAACAAGAGTTACTGCTTTAGTAAATTATCCACAGTGTCTTCTGATGACAAGAAAATATTTTAAACATTTTAAAATAAAATAGGTTTAATGAATGTGTTACTAAACCCACAGCAGTAAAATCAGTCTGTATATGCAGTAAAGCATGCTTGTTATACTGACTGTGAACCCTAAGGGGTTAATCCTGTGCATTGTGTAAAAAGGCTGTTTGATCCTGTCCTCTCAGATCCCCCCCTTCTTCCACTGTCCCCAATCCATCTCCTGATTGAACAGAGCCTTTGGAGTCACTCTGCACATGCTCAGTTTGGTGTGTATTACAAGACAGTTTCGTTATTTCTTGCGAGGGTGTATGTGATCTGCACAGGGTCAATCAGCACTGGCCAGGCAGAGGGTCAGGGGTCCTGCAGCCTCATAGGATAGTCAGAGTAGAATGAAAACTTCTCCTACAAGCTTTAACCAGACACTGATAGAAGTCACAAGCTGGCTCTACCTGCTGATGAAAAAAAGTATTTAGCAGTTTATATTTAGTAAAATAATTGCATTTCCGTGTTCTGTGTACTGTGGGAGACTAGCTATAGTGAATGCAGGGCCCTGGGTTTAGTAACACTTTAAGTGTCAAGTAAATTAACTTACAGCTGCCCCTTCCTTGTTCTGACCCTGAGGGTATATACAGGATGTACAAGGATTTCATAGGTACAGGTAGGCTGGTTAGAGGCTGGTGTGCATAGAAAATTACACAAGTGCTGGGATGTAAGTAACTGGCTGGAACATACAGGAAATTATATAGGTACTGGTTGCAGATAGCAGGCTGGAATACACAGGGAGTCACAGAGCAATGCTGGCATTAGGAACACTGGAGACACTAGGAACACACACGGATCACAGAGGATCACTGGAGACATGGCCAGGAAGTCACCAGGAAACACAAGAGGGCTCACAGCTAGCATGAAGATGTACAGTACTGCTCAAAGCACGAGCGACATGCACCAGTCTTTTCAGACAGAGCCTAGCAGTGGATTGCCTGCAATTGCACAGGGGGGCAGACCCAGAAATGGAGTGTGAAAACAGGTGGGTATGACAAAATTTGTAGTTCTGTTTTGGGAACCTGTTACAAAAATGAAAGTCTGGTGAAACTAGAAATGAATTGCATGCTCTCCCTGTGTAGGTTTCTTCCGCGTATTCTGGTTTTCTCCCACGCTCCAAAAACATGCTGGTAGGCAAATTGGCCCTAGTAAATGTATGAATGTGAGTTAGGGTCCCTAGATTGTAAGCTCCTTGAGGATAGGGATTGATGTGAAAGTACATTATATATGTATTTGCAAATGTGCCTCTGTTTTTAACACAAACTGTTATGCCCCGTACACACGGTCGGATTTTCCGATGGAAAATGTGTGATAGGACCTTGTTGTCGGAAATTCCGACCGTGTGTGGGCTCCATCACACATTTTCCATCGGATTTTCCGACACACAAAGTTTGAGAGCAGGCTATAAAATTTTCCGACAACAAAATCCGTTGTCGGAATTTCCGATCGTGTGTACATAAATCCGACACACAAAGTGCCACGCATGCTCAGAATAAATAAAGAGATGAAAGCTATTGGCTACTGCCCCATTTAGAGTCCCGACATACGTGTTTTACATCACCGCGTTCAGAACGATCGGATTTTCCGACATTTTTGTGTGATCGTGTGTATGCAAGACAAGTTTGAGCCAACATCCGTCAGAAAAAATCCATGGATTTTGTTGTCGGAATGTCCGATCAATGTCCGACCGTGTGTACGGGGCATTAGACAGGGCCAATCTGGTTGTTTTGCAGGCTGGGTGGTAAGTGTGCTGGGAAATCTTTTGTTTGTTTGCGATGTGCATTGCTTTTCCATGTGTAATTTACAGAAAAGGCCAGTTATAGGTTGGGGTGGTTGCCATTTTTTTTGTACAGCTGGTCAAATTGGCTGCAGTGGCGCACTGAAAGCCTTCACTGCCATTGTGCTATTGCTGAGAGCCACGTGCGTCCTTTAAGGAGAGGTGGGCTCCCTCTAGGCACACATGCCCTTAACCTATTCATTGATATTTGTGCTTTTACCATGGAGGCTCTGGAAATTTAGGAGTTAGGACCGCAATATATACAGAGGTCCCTTGACGTGGGCACTGTAGCTTACGCATGTATTTGCAAATGTGTGCAAACAAAATATGTTTTTAATGCAAACTATTAGGCAGGGCCAATCTGGTTGTTTTGCAGGCTGGCTGGTGAGTGTGCTGGGAAGTCTTTTGTTTGTTTGCGATGTGCATTGCCCTTCCATGTGCACCTTGCTGCAAAGGCCACTTATAGCTTGGGGTGGTTGGATTGCCATTTTTTTTTTCATTATATATATAAAGCGCTGCGTAAATTGACATTGCTATATAAGTACCTGTAATGAATAAATACATTATAAATACATAATACAAATATTAAAGAAGAATTATTACCTTTTCTTACATTATTCAGTTCCTGATCCTACAAAGTACAGAGGGAGGTGATAATTCTTCTCTAAGCCGACCTTTAAACCCCAACGATGGGATCACAGAAACACTGGCTGCTCAATTTCCTTCCACTTTCTATACCCTTTTTAAGACCTTGTACTTGCTTTTAACAAAGCAACTGTCCCGTGACCTCCTCTGTCTTTCTGCTCCCAGCGCAGATAAAAAGTTAATACTTTAATACTTTAATACGTTAATACTTTACTCCTACTACTACGAAAAACTACATTATGAGACAACTGTCATATTTAAACAAAAATACATTACCTGATGCTTAACAGACATATGCCTGTGCCCTATTTTTCTATTAGTGCTCCAAATTTGTGAAGAAGCCTAAGCAAAGCAATATCGGAAACATCAACATTTTTGGTTTTCAATATTTAAATACTGCTAGGCATACCCCTCATCCTCATGTGTCAATGTCAGTTTGGGCCTGCTGTCCCATAGCTGTAAATATCTGGTTGTACCATAGATTGAGGTGGTGGGCAGTAGCAACAAAAATAAGTTTAAACACTTCCTATAGTGTTGCAGGTTGCACACCCCCATTCCACATATTCCTGTTTCCCACAGAAGCAACCAATATACTGATAGGCCAACAGGAGCAAATGGGGGCAGGAGGGAGTGGGCATGCTCCGACACAACCAGATCCCAACTGTGACATTTTCGCAGAGCACAGCAGTAAAAGTTGCTGCAGGTATGTGCACCTCTAGAAGCCTGCTCTTTATACAAGACCGTGTTTTTTTTCCCTAAAGTGACACAGTTCTTCCATAGAGATATGTTTATTTAAAATTGTGCATGCAGACACATACAGCCCATATAAATTGGGAAGTCCGAATAAAACTCAGAGACAAATTATAAAGATTCCGCATTGTGTAAAACCGAACCTATAAGTAAGTACAATCTTTGCCTTAAATTACTTTCCCTAACCCCTAAGCACAATTTTCAATGTAGGTAATTCAATGCAAAATACAGTTGGAATGCAGTTCATTTAAGATGAAATGCTCTGCACCAGAACTGCGTAATAAAATCATTGTCTGTTACATTCCATGTTATTATTAGAAGAAAACCAAGGTTTTATTTTGAAGGGTTCTTGGAATTCATACAGTTTTTGAAAGCTTTTTGAGAGACCTTACAAGCATTAGTCAAAACATTTTTAATATGTACACATTTTTTTAATTGTTTTAAAATTTAGGATCAGAATGCAAAATAACAGACCAGTTTACATTAAGGTAGTTGGAGTTCTGGGTTTAAGTTAGCGTTCATACAAACATATTTCTATGTGTCTTTCCATGTGTTTTTATATGTCCCTTTTTTTTTTTCCCCGTATTTCTTATTCGAAGAGAACAGCTGTAAAATAAACTTCTAAACAGACAAAATTCTGAAAGTTAGAAAATTATGATTTATAACATGTCTTAATTATTTATCCAAAATTGTTTTAATTATAAATAGATTTTAAACAGCATCTATGATACTCAGTTTGCAAGGTATATTTACCTCTTGATGTCTACTCTTTATACTGGACCTTGTTTTTTTCTTAAAGTGACACGGTCACTCTAAGGTGACAAGTTTATAACAAATTGTGTATGGGGACACTCACTGCCTATCATGAGTGCGGCCCCTGCTGGCGGTCCCTTTAGGCAGTGGGAGCTTTGCCACACATCAAGTTAATCTTTTGCCCCACTAGTGATGGACTGGCTAGAGGAGGAAGAGAGACCAAAAGATGGAGCTGGAAATAAATCACAGGTAGGAGAGGCTGGAAGGGAGAAAGAGTAGGGAAGCAAAGCAGAGGTACAAAGAAAAAGGATGCACAGGGATACCAAAAAGAGTGCAAGCTAGAGAGCGGAAGCCCAGTGTGATGTGCTACCCACCTTACCCCTGACCTCAAGAAGACATGCCAGAAGCAAAGAGGCATCTACAGATATAGTTTTCTGTATTGCAGTTATGGTTATCCTGTTTGGAGATATTGTGTAGACATGTGTGGTTCTTTTCGTTCCAAATTAATATTCGGACACATTTTTCGTTATTTGGAGATGCTGATATATCCGAATACCCGAATTAAAATATAAACAAATTTTACCGAATGCTCCGAAAAACGTAATGAAATTTGTCTGAATTTTGGAAATTCAGATGGAAATTCAAATCGAATTCTACATTGAAATCCAGTCGAATTCTAACTACACATATTGCTGAAATCAAAGACTGTGTGTTATTAGAGTACAATTTCGAAATAATGCTGTTTTTGTTAGGCCAAAGGTGATTTAAAGAGTCATTGTAATTATTTGATGAAGCTTTTTCCTTTTGTTTGCTCACTTTGCTGCATTCAAATTGAAAACAATATAACATTTCGCCCGATTCGAAAATTTATCGATTTGAATGTTTCGAATCGAAAAAAATCTGTAAATTCGAAGAAACTTTGAAAATGACAAATTCTGAATATGAATTCCGAATACAAATTGAAAGAATCAACCAAATTGAACTAAACAAAATAACTAGATTAACAAATCAAGACGAAACAAAACTAATTTTTTCGTCATGCACATGTCTAATATAATGGCCTGTGTTGAATCCACCTTCATGCAGTCTGAAGAGGCAACTATCAGGCTACAGACTGCTGACTGGCATTTGACTGTAAGAGGCCTTTGTCTACCCTTGTGTGAACTGACTCTGCTTATTACTGTGAGAACCTTGCTGCTGCCAGCGCTGCCCTATTTAAGGAGGGCCTCCTGATCCTGTCTATCTTCAGTTACTCTAGAATACTTTGTGAGGGTTTCTCCACCCTTGGATTACAAGTTCCTGTAGCACTTACTGCCAAAGGAGTTGCTTGATGTGTCGGGTCTTCTGTTCTTGTGCACACGACTCTGCTTACAGCTCTGTGCTCTCTGACAAACATGGTTGTATTGGCGATATAGATGTAGATACCTGTGTGTATAAAAACCCCCTAAACACAGCAACACATATACATCAGAAAATGGCACAGTTCTGTTTAAGTATTAGCCAAGTATATTGTGATTGGTGTATATAAAAAGAGGCTATACAGAATTGCATTTACCATCAAAGGTTTTAACACAGCAGGTAACCATTAAATGTCAGCAAATGCAAATATTGTAATAATTAACTGGGATAATGGGAGGACTGCAAACAATAAACACTGAATAATCCACATTTTTCCTTAGCCTGCACAGGATAGTCTAAAAAGGGGGGGGGGGGGGGGGGGTTAAGAGGACCCATCAGTCAGTGATCCACATGTATAAAAACCTCCTCCTTCCCAGCTCCTTGTGGCCCAAAACCTTCCATTGGAGCTGGGTATTGTCTCCATAAGAGTTAGTGCAGGCAGAATCAATTAAAGTGCCCCTTGCTAGAAAGTCTGTACCACTATTAGGCTGCAATGTATGGTTGGCCAGTGGCCACTCACCAGACCTATATTAGTAGAGGCTTTCTGCCTCAGCACCAGGCACAAAAGGGCTTCTTTTTTTTCTCTCACAGTATCCTCAGCGTGTGGCTCCCCACAGTCCAGGTTATGATCCAATTCATAATGCCCTGCTCTGTTTCCCCTGCTTTCAGATAAAGATGTCCCACTCACTGGTTTCACTGCAGTGGGTGGAGCCTGTTGGGTCCCTCCCACAGCTCTGCTGTCTGCACAAGTTATGTATTGTCCAATGATGGAGCCACTGCTAATTTTACATAGTAATATCTGGGTTCTCAGAGTGGATTTATATGCTTTGTGACTAATGAAAATATATTTAAATGCAAGTTTTCGTGCCAGAAGTTAAAGCAGAGTTCTATCCATTCAAAAGTCAGCAGCTACAAAAAGTGTAGCTGCTGACTTTTAATAATCAGACACTCACCTGTCCCACGGTCCAGTGATGCGGTCGTATGAAGCCTCTCTCCTCTCCCACTCCTCTCCGCGGTAACGGCATTCTAACTGTGGGTGCCTGGCTGTGGCTTCATAGCCGGACACGCACTGCGCATGCATGAGCCGCGCTGCACGTTGTGAATGGCCGGGAAATCATCTGGGACCTGTGACATGTCCCAGAAGATTTCAGGGAGGCAGGGGGGAGAGGTGATCTTCCTTCCATGGCACCAGGGGAGGAAGTGGGTGCTGGATGCCTGTAAAAACAGAGTACCCGCTCCCCCCTCCAAAAAAATGACATGCCAAATGTGGTATTACAGGGGGTCACCAACACTTAAAGCAGAAGTTCTATTTTTGGGTGGAACTCCGCTTTAAGCTTTAGGTAACACTTAAAGGTCTTGTCCCTTCCCTATATTGCGACTGGAATGTAAAATAAGAAGCAACAGACTGAAAAGCTCATCTATCTGTTCTCTTAGTATGTATGGGTTGCATGGTTTGTTACCGACGTGGTGAAAATTTCATGTCAATAGCAGTATATTTACCTAGAAAAATGGTGACGTGTTCAATACTTTTTTTTTACCCTCTGCATATATACAGTGGGGAGGTAAAGTATTCATACCCCCTTAAATTTTTCACTCTTTGTTATATTGCAGCCATTTGTTAAAAGCATTTAAGTTCATTTTTTTCCTCATTAATATACACACAGCACCTCATATTGACACAAAAACACAGAATTGTTGACATTTTTGCAGATTTATTAAAAAAGAAAAACTGAAATATTACATGGTCCTAAGTATTCAGACCCTTTGCTCAGTATTTAGTAGAAGCACCCTTTTCATCTAATACAGCCATGAGTCTTTTTGGGAAAGATGCAACAAGTTTTTCACACCTGGATTTGGGGATTCTCTGCCATTCCTCCTTGCAGATCCTCTCCAGTTCTGTCAGGTTGGATGGTACACGTTGGTGGACAGCCATTTTTAGGTCTCTCCAGAGATGCTCAATTGGGTTTAAGTCAGGGCCCTGGCTGGGCCATTCAAGAACAGTCACAGAGTTTTTGTGAAGCCACTCCTTCGTTATTTTAGCTGTGTGCTTAGGGTCATTGTCTTGTTGGAAGGTAAACCTTCAGCCCAGTCTGAGGTCCTGAGCACTCTGGAGAAGGTTTTCGTCCAGGGTATCCCTGTACTTGGCCGCATTCATCTTTCCCTCAGTTGCAACCAGTCGTCCTGTCCCTGCAGCTGAAAAACACCCCCACAGCATGATGCTGTCACCGTCGGGCCACTCTGCCATTAAGCCACGACTGGTGGAGGGCTGCAGTGATGGTTGACTTTCTACAACTTTCTCCCATCTCCCGACTGCATCTCTGGAGCTCAGCTACAGTCATCTTTGGGTTCTTCTTTATCTCTCTCACCAAGGCTCTTCTCCCCCGATAGCTCAGTTTGGCCGGACGGACGGCTCTAGGAAGGGTTCTGGTCATCCCAAATGTCTTCCATTTAAGGATTATGGTGTGCTCTTATGAACCTTAAGTGCAGCATACATTTTTTTGTAACCTTGGCCAGATCTGTGCCTTGTAACAATTCTGTCTCTGAGCTCTTCAGGCAGTTTCTTTGACCTCATGATTCTCATTTGCTCTGACATGCACTGTGAGCTGTAAGGTCTTATATAGAAAGGTGTGTGGCTTTCCTAATGAAGTCCAATCAGTATACTCAATCACAGCTGGACTCGAAGGTGTAGAACCATCGCAAGGATGATCAGAAGAAATGGACAGCACCTGAGTTTGAGTGTCACAGCAAAGGGTCTGAATACTTAGGACCATGTGATATTTCAGTTTTTCTTTTTTAATAAATCTGCAAAAATGTCAACGATTCTGTGTTTTTCTGTCAATATGGGGTGCTGTGTGTACATTAATAAGGAAAAAAAATGAACTTAAATGATTTTAGCAAATGGATGCAATATAACAAAGAGGGAAAAATTTAGGGGGTCTGATTTATCAAAAAGGATATCGGGGGAACTGGAGAAAGTGCAGAGAAGGGCAACCAAACTGATAAGAAGCATGGAGGAGCTCAGCTATGAGGAAAGATTAGAGAAACTGAATTTATTCTCTCTTGGAAAGAGGAGATTAAGGGGGGATATGATCAACATGTACAACTACATAAGTGGTCCATATAGTGAACTTCGTGTTGAGTTATTCACTATAAGGTCATCACAGAGGACAAGGGGGCACTCTTTACATGTAGAGGAAAAAAGATTTCATCTCCAAATACAGAAAGGTTTCTTCACAGTAAGAGCTGTGAAAATGTGGAATAAAATCTCTCCAGAGGTGGTTCTGGCAAGCTCAGTAGATTGCTTTAAAAAAAGCATGGATTCTTTCCTAAATGTACATAATATAACTGGGCATTAACATTTATAGGTAAAGTTGATCCAGGGAAAATCTGATTGCCTCTTGGGGGTTCAGGAAGGAATTTTTTCCCCTGCTGCAGCAAATTGGATCATGCTTTGCTAGGGTCTTTCGCCTTCCTCCGGATCAACTGTGGGTGAAGGATTGTCTATATGGGATTATATGGTTTTTCTTTTTTTTTGGTTGAACTAGATGGACTTGTGTCTTTTTTCAACCCGACTAACTATGTAACTATGTAATTCCCTATTTTATAGGACTGTTTTGTATAGAGTAAAAATCAAATTAACTTTTAAGATCAATCTAGCATTGCCGAGAAAGGTTTTGGTGTCTTTCAAAAGAACAGTGATGCATAAGATGCATTTTATAAGATTTGATTTTCAATCAATAAAAGAGTTTAAAAAATGCCTCTTTGTAAAGTATGTAAAGCAAAATAGTTTGTAAGGAGTTACATGATGAAGGACACAACCGTGGCAAACATATGTTATTCCATATAGCCTAGAATCTGTCCACTAACATCTCCCAGGCAAACCGACCATCAGTACTGATTTTCTTTTAATATCTGAGAATTGTTGTATCTGTTTGATTCAAATAAAGCTTTTGAAAAAAAGTATTCCCTAGGGTATGTCAATTTTATATTTTAGTTATCAATTGCTTCAAGAGCGGTACAAATAAATATAGTACTGTAGAAAACAGGAAGGAACTCTGGACATTACCTGGTTGTAAGTATATGAATTGTTGGAATACAGAATTGTATTTTGTGAAACTACTGTACATCAGTATTTAACGGAGATATATTCTTCAACCAGAAGTTGGCAGTGTTTATAAGTTTGTAGCTGTATCTATGGTATGCTCTATGTCTTTTCTCTGTAATAAAGTTCCTGTTTTCTGTCTGCAGTTAAGCAGCAAAGCCCATGTGGACTGTGCACTGTCTATTCTGTAGGGCTATATACAGAATTTCTAACATGCATGTATTACAGTAATAAAATATGGAAAAGCAAGTAAATGAAAAAGTCAAATACAAATTACTGTCAAATAAATGTTACAGTAAAAACTCAAAATGTTAATTAAAGCACAATATAGATTCTCTCTTAAAACCTAAAAGTATTCAAACATGGCAGTGTTAAGAATCCATTTTTCAACTTAATAAACCTAATGTGAAACTGTAACTCTTGCTATTGCTATTGTATTTATTGTCTATTAACTCTGAATACCTCCCAATACCATAATTAATTCAACCTTTTTTGGGGGATGAAGAGAAAGTGAATTAATGTGCAGACTGCATCTAATACTAGGGGAAATAATGTATGATGTTATCCACATGACCTGCTGCAGATAAGTCTGTACGGTTGTCCTGGAATAAGGTTTATAGAATTTTTTTTTTTAAGGTTGCCAGAAACTAAACTTCCCATATTAGCAATGCCATAAGGCTAAGTGAAATTTATGTTGCAGCTTGGAACATATGAAACAAGAGCAGGAACACTCGGAATTAGATATGTATTGAACATTTCCAACTGATAAGGGCTGACATTCTTATGGACGTTACATTTTTATGCTTTGGTTGTACACAATTCAAGCATCCAACAAAAACTTTTCTTTGGCTTATAACTTTGTTTTATAAGTTAATAAATGGGCTAATGCACTAAAAGAAACATTTTCCAGAAAATAAAATAACTTCTTTATAGAGGTTGTAAACTAAAAATGGTTAATTTCCATGCTAATGCTAGTACAATGGTGGACAAAGTGCCAATACATGATGTACATTTAAATAAGAGAGGGGAAAAGTATAACATATTCATTTAGAGAGGTCCTCCCAAGAAAAAACATTTAAGCCCTCAGCATATTTATTTCATAGAGAAATGGATGCTTTGTAAGCCTGAAATCGTATCTGGAATTAGCCCCCCTTAACCACCTCAATACAGGGCACTTTCACCCCCTTCCTGCTGAAGCCATTTTTCAGCTTTTAGCGCTGTCGCACTTTGAATGACAATTGCGCGATCATGTTACACTGCATCCTAATGACATTTTTATCATTTTTTCCCCACAAATAGAGCTTTCTTTTGGTGGTATTTGATCACCTCTGCGGTTTTTATTTATTGCGCTATAAACAAAAGAAGAGGGACAAGTTTAAAAAAAACACAATATTTTTTACTTTTTGCTATAATAAATATCCAATTTAAAAAAACAAAAAAACATTTTCCTCAGTTTAGGCCAATACATATTCTTCTACATATTTTTTGGTAAAAAAATTTGCAGAAAGCGTATATTGATTGGTTTGCGCAAAAGTTATAGCGTCTCCAAATAGGGGATAGATTTTTAGCATTTTTATTATTACTAGTAATGGTGGCGATCTGCAATTTTTATTGTGACTGCGATATTGTGGCGGACATATCGGACACTTTTGACACATTTTTGAGACCATTCACATTTATACAGCGATCCGTGCTATAAAAATGCATTGATTACTGTGTAAATGTAACTGGCAGGGAAGGGGTTAACACTAGGGGGTGATTGAGGGGTTAATGTGTGTCCTAGGGAGGTGATTCTAACTGTGGGGGGAGGGGACTGACTGGGGGAGGTGACCGATCAGTGTCCCTATGTACAAGGGACACACATCGGTCTCCTCTCCTCTCTGACAGGACGTGGATCTGTGTGTTTACACACACACAGATCCATGGTCCTGCTCGGTTGCTGGGCAATCGCGGGTGCCCGGCGGACATCGCGGCCGCTGGGCATTAGCATCGGATCCCCAGTGACGCGGCAGGTGCACACACGCACGCCCCCTAGTTGCTCGGGAAGGCAGTCACGTCATATGACGTCTGCCCAGAACGAGAGCTTCCTCGTCCTGCAGTCATATGACAGTGGGCGGGCAGCTAGTAATTAAAGTATAGCTAAAGGCTACACTTTTTTTGTCATTTTGGATAAAGTAAGGGAGGGTTAAACCCCCATCTTTTTTTTTGTTTTTTTGCCATTGGGGAGATGTCCCTTTACTTCCTGTCCCATACACTGTAAAAAATATTGTGCTGGGTCTACTCAAAAAAATTGAGGCAACTATTTGCATCAGCTTTTTAAGTACTGTCAACTAAACTTATTTTTGTCTGACTCATTAGACTTTTCATGTTTTCAACTTTGTTATTCAATTTTCAGTTTATAGACTATAGTGTTTTAAGTTAGGAATTCATACCTTAACTTGTCTGGAACTATAGTTTTAAGTAAAGCCAACTCAATTTTTCCAGTTTATAGACCATAGGTTCAAGTAAAGCCTCCTCAATTTTTCCAGTTTATAGAAAAGTTTAGGTTAGGAAAACATACATTTACTTATTTATTTCAAATACTTCTATAGCACTGTCAATTTACGCAGCACTTTACATATACATTGTACATTCACATCAGTCCCTGTCCTCAAGGAGCTTTCAATCTAAGATCCCTAACTCACATTCACACATACACATACTGGGGCCAATTTCCCTACCAGCATGTCTTTGGAGTGTGGGAGGAAACCTATGCAGGCACAGGGTAGAACATGCAAACTCCAGGCAGTGTCATGGTTCGAACCAGCGACCCTTTTGCTGCTAGGTGAAAGTGAAACTTATTTTCCAAAAGTATTTGATAATTGTTTTTATAAAAAAATAATACAATAATATGTTTTTTTTTTTTTTTTAAAAGGAATAGTCTCATGAAACGTATTATTATTATGTATTATTTATAAAGTGTTACAAATATTAATTAATATTATTAAAGCAGCATCAAATGTAAATGTACACATAAAAAAAAAAAAAAAAAGCCTCTTTTTCAGCTAACAAATCAAACTGAAACACACACATGTATATACAGTATATCTGTAAAAACATAGAATACAGATTGTATTAACTTTTTTTTAAGCCTTTTAGGAAAGTAATTTGCACTTTAACAACTTCAGCTCGGAAGGATTTGTCCCCTTAATGACCAGGCCATTTTTTTTGTGATACGACACTGCATCGCTTTAACTGAAAATTGCGCAGTCATGCGATGTTGCACCCAAACAAAATTGACGTCCTTTTTTCCCCACAAATAGAGCTTTCTTTTGGTGGTATTTATACACCTCTGCGGTTTTTATTTTTTGCGCTATAAACACAAAAAGACCAACAATTTAAAAAAAATGTTTTTTTACTTTCTTCTATAATACATATAAAAAAAATATATATATACATATATATATATCTATATATATATAGATATATATATAGTCATACGTTTAGGCTGATAAATATATTCTTCTACATATTTTTGGTAAAAAAAAATCGCAATAGGCGTATATTGATTGGTTTGCGCAAAAGTTTTCGTGTCTACAAACTATGGATTCGATTTAGGGACTTTTATTTTTTTTATTGTTTTTACTGGTAATGGCAGCAATCTGCAATTTTTAGCGGGACTGCAACATTGCGGCGGACAAATCTGACCCCAAATGACACTTTTTGGGGACCAGTGACATTATTACATTGATCAGTGCTATAAAAATGCACTAATCAATGTATAAAGGACACTGGCAGGGAAGGGGTTAACACTAGGGGGTGATCAAGGGGTTACGTGTGTTCCCTGGGTGTGTTCTAACTGTAGGGGGAGTGGGCTACCAGGGGCATGACAGAGATAGCTGTTCCTGATCAATGGGAACAGAAGATCTCTGGCAGAACAGGGAATCGCCTTGTTTACATAGGTAGTTCCCCATTTTGCCTCCGTACACCACGATCGTGGGTCGCCGGTGGATATCGAGACTGCAGGACCTGCGGGCACGTTCCCGCAACACGCGCCTGCTATCTCCTGTGCAAATAATGATGTACACCTACGGCGGTTTGGGCAGGAGAGCCGACCTGCCACAATATAATGACAGTGGCTGGTCGGCAAGAGGTTAAAGTGTGAACTTTGTAAGATAGATTCCCCCCATCTAGCTCTAAAAAGATCTTCTGAAAAACTTCAAAGATATATTTTAGGTTTTCAGGGTAGCTCAGGCTAAAAAGCATAAATAATTCCCATAATCATTCTTTCTGATACAAAATGAGAGTGCTATATGAAAAAAAATACACTATACCAATATGCTTGTTTTTCCTGCCAATGCAGCATAAATATGGTATATTGGTTTTTGAACATAGGGCGGGGCTTTAGGTGACATAATCTAATGTTGAATGTCCAATATCTCAAAAACCAAACAAACAAAAAGTTTGTTTTTGTGACACAAATCAGCACAAATGCAGCATTTGTTTTTAAAATGTAATAACATGTGGTGCAAAGTGGCAGAGGTTTCATCAACTATAATGTGCAATATCTCTGAAACCAAACCAGCACATACATTTGTTTTTGCAGCACAAATCGGTACAGATGCAGTGCAAATGAATGCTATCTTTGTTTTTAAATTTTAATAACATTGGGTGCAAAGTCGGCGGGGCTTGATGTTACATAATCTGAATTTGAAATTCCAATATCTTAAAAACCGAACAGGCTGAAACATTCATTTTTGTGGCACAAAATAGTTTTTAAGCTTAACAGCTGGTGGTTAGGGATGGGCCAAACAGACCCCTGTTCACATCAGAACTTATGAACACCGTGAAAGTTCGGACCCGAATAACAAACCCCATTAAAGTCAATTGGACCCGAATGTCAAAAATCAAAAGAGCCCATTTTGAAGGCTTATATGCAAATAATTGGGCATACAATGTTTATGGGTGTCCGGGTCCTGTCCTGGGGGACATGTGTCAATAAAAAAAAAGTTTGTGAAAAATGTCATTTTTAAATGAGCAGTGATTTTTTTTTTTTTTAAAGTGAAAGCCTAAAAATGAAAAATTCCTTTCAATATAGTGCCCGGGGGGGTCCCCTTAGTCTAGCTGTAAAGTGGCAGATCTGTACCATGTCTAGAATCTGCTGCAGCAATAATTGCATTTATAAAGCCAAAAAAATTACATTTTCCCTGCAAGCTGCCTTTATTTTGCTCAGCAACAGCTGGGAAGCCAGTGTGTATGATGAGGCCACAATGTAGTGTACTGGGAACAAGATTAAAGATTTTTTTGGATACAGTCTGTTGTCACTTTGACTTAGTATCAAAGTAACGGGGGTGCGTAAAAATTGGTCTTTGGGTGTCAGTGGCGCCTTCCCACTGTAACCCTATAGAGGTACTTCTGATGAAAGCAAGAATTGGCCTTGCTGTAAAAAATTGCAATGATATGCACCAGTCAAACAGGTGCAGAAAAATTACTCTTTGGGTGTCGGTGTCACCTTCCCACCGTAACCTTATAGAGGTGCTCTTGATGAAAGCAAAAAAAATTGCAATTATATGCATATGGTTGGTGTTTTTGCCATGTTTGATGTGCCTGAGACACAGTTTGCAGATAGCAACAGTGCAATCTGCTCCAGATGTGCTGGAAAATGCCCAGACAGCTGAGCTTTGGGGAGTGGGCCAGGAGATAACAGCTGCAGAGTAGGATGGAATAGGGTGGCTGCTCTCTACTTTTTCTTGATGTCGGCCTCCTTGGGGTTGTGCCACCTCAGAGCATGGAAATGCTCTGCCCTAAACACTTACAGATTTGGTGCTGCCAAAATACCAGCACAGGTGTTGGATGTACAGCAAATTTGGGACATTTGTCCCTGACCTGCATATGGGACAGCAATAGCAGGTATCTAATAGACTTTTAATGTCTCCATAATAATGACTTATCTCTACTATTAATAAGGGGACCTTTGGGCTCTCTTGTGAAAGCAGTAAATAGAAAAAAGGAAAAAAAATGGGAAAAATATTAAAATAATAAATAAACACTAAAAAATAACTTAAAAGAACCACCTCCTCACATGCACATACACAGTCAGCATGCATATATGGATGTACAGTATTTCACACAAGTGAGTACACCACCTCACATTTTTGTAAATATTTTATTATATCTTTTCATGTGACAACACTGAAGAAATGACACTTTGCTACAATGTAAAGTAGTGAGTGTACAGCTTGTATAACAGTTTAAATTTGCTGTCCCCTCAAAATAACTCAACACACAGACATTAATGTCTAAACCGCTGGCAACAAAAGTGAGTACACCCCTAAGTGAAAATGTCCAAATTGGGCCCAAAGTGTCAATATTTTGTGTGGCCACCATTATTTTCCAACACTGCCTTAACCCACTTGGGCATGGAGTTCACCAGAGCTTCACAGGTTGCTACTGGAGTCCTCTTTCACTCCTCCATGATGACATCACGGAGCTGGTGGATGTTAGATTCCTTGCACTCCTCCACCTTCCGTTTGAGGATGCCCCACAGATGCTCAATAGGGTTTAGGTCTGGAGACACGTTTGGCCAGTCCATCACCTTTACCCTCAGCTTCTTTAGCAAGGCAGTGGTCGTCTTGGAGGTGTGTTTAGGGTCGTTATCATGTTGGAATACTGCCCTGCGGCCCAGTCTCCGAATGGAGGGGATCATGCTCTGCTTCAGTATGTCACAGTACATGTTGGCATTCATGGTTCCCTCAATGAACTGTAGCTCCCCAGTGCCAGCAGCACTCATGCAGACCCAGACCATGACACTCCCACCACCATGCTTGACTGTAGGCAAGACACACTTGTCTTTGTATTCCTCACCTGGTTCCTGACACGCACGCTTGACACCATCTGAACCAAATAAGTTTATCTTACTCTCATCAGACCACAGGACATGGTTCCAGTAATCCATGTCCTTAGTCTGCTTGCCTTCAGCAAACTGTTTGCGGGTTTTCTTGTGCATCATCTTTAGAAGAGGCTTCCTTCTGGGACCACAGCCATGAAGACCAATTTGATGTAGTGTGTGGCGTATGGTCTGAGCACTGACAGGCTGACCCCCCACCCCTTCAACCTCTGCAGCAATGCTGTCAGCACTCATATGTCTATTTCCAATAGACAACCTCTTGATATGACGCTGAGCACGTGCACTTAACCTCTTTGGTTGACCATGGCGAGGCCTGTTCTGAGTGGAACCTGCCCTGTTAAACCGCTGTATGGTCTTGGCCACCGTGCTGCAGCTCAGTTTCAGGGTATTGACAATCTTCTTATAGCCTAGGCCATTTTTATGTAGAGCAACAATTCTTTTTTTCAGATCCTCAGAGAGTTCTTTGCCAAGAGGTGCCATGTTGAACGTCCAGTGACCAGTATGAAAGAGTGAGAGCGATAACACCAAATTTAACACACCTGCTTCCCATTCACACCTGAGACCTTGTAACACTAATGAGTCACATGACACCAGAGAGGGAAAATGGCTAATTGGACCCAATTTTGACATTTTCACTTAGGGGTGTACTCACTTTTGTTGCCAGCAGCTTACACATCAATGGCTGTGTGTTGAGTTATTTTGAGGGGACAACAAATGTACACTGTTATACAAGCTGTACACTCACTACCTTACATTGTAGGAAAGTATCATTTCTTCAGAGTTGTCACATCAAAAGATATAATAAAATAAAAAAACAAAAATGTGAGGGGCGTACTCACTTTTGCGAGATACTATATATGTTATGCATCCCTGAAAATGCGAAAAGGTAGAAGAATAATTTTAGCGCTTATTAATGCATTGCCTGTTTACAGTTAAGAGTAGCTTAATTTTTGCCATTTTGCAAGTGTGTGCACTGTGTACTTGTCCCGTTCACAATGGCTCTCATCTACATTAATGTTGTCCCAGGCTGGTCAGTAAATTACAACCATTGTATTGGAAAATGCCTAATATTTAACAATCTAAAATATATATAATAAAAAAAAAATGTTTGCCCATTTTTTTGCTTACTATAATAAATAAATTTAATTACATTTTTAACATTTTAAACAGACTACTAAATGGAGGCCATTTACAGTATATGCCTAAAAAATGGTTGCATGACAAAGCTTAAAAATTTGATCTGGTTACAAGTTTTACTTATCCCTGGACATGAAAGGATTAAAAGCACGTGTAAATCATTTGAACATTACCCACCAGATGCTTAAAAATAATCTATAAATATTTGGCAATGATAGAGTATAAGGGCAGGCAGATATTGCTATTGTTGCTTGAAGAACAACTAGCTCATCATATACAGGCTGTGCTTCCTGCTTAGTAATGCAGTATAGTAGTCGTGCTTTGCTATTCTTCTACCTCATATAGCCAGTGGTTTCGCTCAGCCTAATGCTTAGTACACACGAAAACCTCTTTCGTATGATAATCTGATCATTAGTACACAGCTTTTGAGAGCAGATCATGACAGCTCATGCAAAATTATCCAAAGGGACAAGCACAAAAGTTTTTCTTGTACGATACCAAAACGAACAATTTCTCAATGCAGTATTCGTCAGAGAAAAATCGAGTGACCAGGACCACAAATGCTCGGAAATGAAAGACTACATTACATTACAATACAATACATTACACCACTTCTGAAGTTTTATTTCGTCATACAAGAATTTTCGTAACTATTGCAACCTCTTCATTTTCAATAAGAGATCGGACGATCATTTGTTCGATATTCTCATTGTGTGTGTAAGCTTAAAGGGGTTGTAAAGTCAGAAGTTTTTTATCTTAATGCATTCTATGCATTAAGATAAAAAGCCTTCTGTGTTCAGCAGCCCCCCCTAATACTTACTTGAGCCCTATCTCTGTCCAGCGATGTCCACAAGTGTCTCGGCTGTCTGAAACCCCCCTCCTGATTGGCTGAGACACAGCAGTGGTGCCATTGGCTCCTGTTGCTGTCACTCAAAGTCAGTCAGCCAATCAGGAGAGAGAGGGGGCGGGGCCAAGTCACAGCTCTGTGTCTAAATGGACACAGGGAGCTGCAGCTCGGCTCGGGTGCCCCCTATAGCAAGCTGCTTGCTGTGGGGGGGACTCAACAGGAGGGAGGGGCCAGGATCACAGAAGAGGGACCCGAGAAGGGGAGGATCTGGGCTGCTCTGTGCAAGTCCACTGCAACAGAGCAGGTAAGTATAACATGTTTTTTATTTTTATAGAAAAAAATTAAACAATCAAAAAATAAAAATCATCCGGTCTCAGGATGTCTTGCCGGGTAAATGTTTTTATTTCAGCAGATGTTAAGCAACTTTTTTGATTATGAATGTCTGATGTACTAATAGGTAGTAATTATTGAATCAAAAAATGTGTGCTTGACATTTTGAAACAATGAGCAAGAAAATGCTGAAGTTACATCAAACGTTGCTTCAAAAATACTTACAGGTCACATTTACAATAACTGTAAATGTGTACTGAAAACAATTATAATTTTTCTTTATAAGGGTCTCTAGGTAGTGTTAAAACCCCCTAAACTGCATATAGGTCTTAACTGCACTACAGATATCTGCCTTCGACTGTAGGTCTATCAACATATTAACTGCGGTCACTATCTTCACTCCAGTCATGTCCTCTGCACGGTAACCTTATATGGAAATTCGGTATGTCTAGTGAAGAGAAAGAAAACCTACAGAAAGTATGAAGGCGGGGGGTGGAGATGAAGTATATCCATTACAGACCTGCACTACACAATATTTTACTTTCTGTCTTATTATATTTGTCAAAAATATGGAAAAGGAACAAGGATTGACCAATTAAAAAAATGGCCAAAACATGTAAATCAACAAACTGAGCCTAGTGTGGTATAAGGAACCAAAAGTTGACATTGCTCATGGAGATTTGATTAACCTAAGTGTCATGTGGGTTTAAGTCAAAGAATTTGCGTGCTTTAGGCTGTCAGGTTAGCTCGCAGTAAGAAGGTACGGTCCAAGCAAGCCCTTCCAGGTCAGCACACATGAGTAATAGAGCAATGAATGTAATGCCTCAGGATATTTTCATAAAAAATAACAGGGTTGGGAAATATTGTATTAAGAAACATAAATGTTACCACATGTTTATTCCAGACAGTTTAAAGGAGATTTCAGTCGAAAAGAAATGTCTATTTGAAATCATATGTTAACCAAGCATTGCTAATTGATATAGCACATTTAAAAATAACACATTATAATTGTTATTATATGAAAGTTACATAAAATAATTTGTTTAGGTGAAGGTAATATAGCACTCAATGCTGCAACATCCATGATCAAAACAGTTTTAAGCCAGCTCCTTATATTTATTTTCTCCACCCATTAACCCCTTGGAGCTGACACCTCCCGGCTCTATAAGGGGTTCAGGATGGCAGGAGGCGGGACTGGGTTTATGATTATGTGACCACTGTGATTGGCTGTCACATCGCGGTCACATGATCGAAAAGCTCCCGATTGCAAGCAGTGATTGGGAACTTTCCGTTAGCCGGTGGTGCTGAGAGAGCACAGGGCACGCGCTCTTGGCACAGCTGTTTTTGCACTATTGCGTGCAAATATGCAGTCACTTGTTGCCAAGACTCACTCGCCAAGGGGCAGCATATTTGTGTGCAACCGTCACTAAGAGGTTAAAGAAGAATTTCAAGTGTGGACAATTTTACATTTGTCCAAGCTTGAAGTATGCATATACTATACCTGTGACATCCCTCTAGAAGCTGAAAATTACATGTATCAGTTTATGTGGATGAGATAAACTGCTTAACATTGGCAGGGGTGATTAAATTGATCAGCTTTTATTTATTTATGCAAAATTTGTATCCAAAAAGGATCACTAATACATGCTAATAATATTCTAATACATTTAACACTACCTCCCCCCAGACTGATAATGCTGCTTTCTGCTGTACCTCCAGTTCTCATTCATCCAGAGTTGTGTCTCACTAATACAGGAGGTGTGTTAATGGCCAGATCGCTGGTTAAAACATAGGGGAAAAAACCCAAAGAAATCAAAACTGATAGGTAGATAATAGTAGGTGATGTAGGTAATAGAGTAATAGTGCAGAATAACCCAACCAAAGAGCAGCAGTTTACTGTCTGATAGGTATATGTGGTTTCTGTATACTGATATTTTTGGCCTATTTAAAAATTATGTAATATGTGCAGTATAATTTGATGTGCACCCACTAAGTATAATAGCATTCCTAAAATAATCTTTTTTAGTTTTAAAATCAGACATTAAATAGAATTTGTGTTGTGCAAATGGCATTATATTCCCAAAGCCTTTAGTACCACAGAAATGTTTTCTTCTGTTCTTCTATCACAGTGTGTTTTAAATGTTATAATACTATGTAGCTAACACTCCTTTTCTTTAGTCTTCCACCCATCAACCCTTTTTTTTTTCTTTTTTTTCCTGTTATTTTCAGAATGTTTTATTGTTTTAAAATATTTGTTATCTGAAACAAGATACAGACATCAGTGCTTTAACCGGTTCAATACCGAGCATTTTCACCCCCCTTCCTTCCCAGACCAATTTTTAGTTTTCAGCGCTGTCGCACTTTAAGCAACAATTGCACAGTCGTGTGACGTTGTACCCAAACAAAATTGACGTCCTTTTTTCCCCACAAATAGAGCTTTCTTTTGGTGGTATTTGATCACCTCTGCGGTTTTATTTTTTGCGCTATAAACAAAAGAAGAGCGACAATTTTGAAAAAAACACAATATTTTTTACTTTTTGCTATAATAAATATCCCAATTTTTTTTAAAAAACAAATTTTTTCCTCAGTTTCGGCAGATACGTATTCTTCTACATATTTTTGGTAAAAAAAATCGCAATAAGCGTATATTGATTGGTTTGCGCAAAAGTTATAGCGTCCATAAAATACGGGATAGATTTATGGTATTTTTTTTAAAGTTTTTTTTTTTACTAGTAATAGCGGCAATCGAGATTTTTTTTTCATTATGGCGGAAACATCGGACACTTTTGACACATTTTTGGGACCATTCACATTTATACAGCGATCAATGCTATAAAATTGCATTGATTACTGTGTAAATGTGACAGGCAGTGAAGGGGTTAAACACTAGGGGGCAGGGAGGGGTTAAATGTGTTTCCTAGGGAATGCTTCTAACTGTAGGGGGAGGGGACGCACAAGGGAAGGAGACCGATCAGTGTTCCTCCGTTCTGGGAACACAGATCGGTCTCCTCTGAGCTGACAGGACGTGGATCTGTGTGTTTACACTCACAGATCCACGGTCCGGCCCAGTTAACGGGCAATCGCGGGTGCCCGGCGGACATCGTGGCCGCCGGGCACATGCACCGGGTCCCGAGCACCCTAGGCGCGTGCGCACCCTAGGCGGCCGGGAACCTGAGGCCGTCATATGACGTCCACCCAGGATGGGAGATCCCATCTGTGGACGTCATTTGACAATAGGCCGGTGCTGAAGTGGTTAACCACTTACTGAGCGCTGCACGACGATGTACATCCAAACTTTGAACGGGGATATCGTTGTTATGGCAGCACCTAGCTGCCATAACCCCGGTATCCCCATTTTTGTGCGGCGGACGGCTTTCAGATAAAAGTGGTCCCTGCGGCGGATTCGCTTTTATCGGTGGCGGGAGAGGGCCCCCCCCTCCCGCCGCGATCCGGTGCCCTCCGCCACTTACCGGAGCCGTCGGTAGCGGCGGGAGCGATCGCATCTGTCTCCTTCCTGTGCCTGGAGACGAGTGAGGCTAAGATGGCGCCCACTCGTCTCCATGACGCTGCTGGGCGGAAGCGACGTCAAAATGTCACTTCTGTCCACGCCTCTTAAAGGCACATTTTTTCAAATGTCATTTTTTTAATGACTTTTTTTTTTTTTTTAATTGCATTTTAGTGTAAATATGAGATCTGAGGTCTTTTTGACCCCAGATCTCATATTTAAGAGGTCCTGTCATGCTTTTTTCTATTACAAGGGATGTTTACATCCCTTGTAATAGGAATAAAAGTGACACAATTTTTTTTTATAAAAAAAAACAGTGTAAAAATAAATAAAATAATGTAAAATAAATAATAAAAAAAACGCCGTCCTGACGAGCTCGCGCGCAGAAGCGAACGCATACGCGAGTAGAGCCCGCATATGAAAACGGTGGTCAAACCACACATGTGAGGTATCGCCACGACCGGTAGAGCGAGAGCAATAATTCTAGCCCTAGACCTCCTCTGTACCGCAAAATATGCAACCTGTAGAATTTTTAAACATCGCCTATGGAGATTTTTGAGGGTAAATTTTGACGCCATTCCACGAGCGGGCGCAATTTTCAAGCATGACATGTTGGGTATCAATTTACTTGGCATAAAATTATATTTCACAATATAAAAAAAATTGGGCTAACTTTACTGTTGTATTATTTTTTTATTCAAAAAAGTGAATTTTTTCCAAAAAAAGTGCGCTTTTAAGACCGCTGCGTAAATACGGTGCAAAAAAAAGTATTGCAATGACCGCCATTTTATTCTCTAGGGTGTTAGAAGAAAAACCATATATAATGTTTGAGGGTTCTAAGTAATTTTCTAGCAAAAAAACCTGTTTTAAACATGTAAACACCTAAAATCCAAAACGAGGCTGGTCCTTAAGTGGTTAAAGAGACGTTTCTAAAGATGTGATTACCGAATATGGAGTTTTCAAACTGTACCTGACTGCGTACAATGCTCAGAACAAAAGGTGGACAAGCAAGGCTGAGAGTAAGTAAATAGGTTAAGAGGGTCTGCGCTTAGGACGTGTATGAAGGTTGCAGCCTCCCCAAATAGCCCAACGTAGCAGGGCTCTAAATTATAAAAGAACGAGGATGAGAAGGGTGAGTGGAGCTACCTGTGTGCCAAATAGTGATCTACGAGATCACTCTTTAGTGGCTAAGTAGTTAAAAAACACAGTGATATTGTGATAATAATTACAAAAAATCAGTTAACAGTAAAGTGGTAGTGTGATAATTATGATAGCTCGCCAACACCAGTAGGTAAATGCTAAAGCCCTTTGAGTGTGGGCACCAATCCTACACAGGAAAACTTATCACCAAAAATGTAATTAACCTTTATACATTAGTGGATCCCATAATACTTTGTACAAATGATAATGAATCCTCTCCTTATATCAATGCATATAAAATCCAAACATAAGTTGCATGACAGTAGGGTGATTCTCTGCTTATAACAGTACATACAGTGTCTAAACCCTAAATTCAAAATGTATGTAGACCCAGAAAACAAAAAACAAAAACCAAAAAACAGAAAAAATGCAAAAAAAATTGCACCAAAATTAAAAATTGCACCAAAATGAAATTTATCGCACCGTATACAAAAAACACATAGGTGCATTCATATAGTGTCCAAACCCTGAATTCAAGATGTAAACCCAGAAAGCCAGAAAACAAAAAAAAATGCAAGAAATTGCACCTAAAAACAGAAAAAATGCAAAAAAAATCGCACCACAATTAAAAAATCACACCAAAATGCAATTTATCGCACCGTATATATAAAACGCATAAGTGCATTCATCCCAATGAAAGTGACTGTTCGTGCTTAGAAGAATTATAGCAGGTGACTTTAGTGCTCACAGAATCTTGACAGGTGACTTGCGTTCTCCCCCTCAAGGGTCCCCACTCACCAGATCCTACTACCCCTACAGGGGTAATATGCATGCAACTCCTTAAGGTAGGCAGGTAACCACTGGTGTCAGCCTCTGCAGTTCCTCGAGCAGCCTTGTGATATCTGAGTTGTAGTAAATGTAAATAATCCACAAATATATATATATTCCAGCAGGTGACAGTTTCTCTCTTTAAAACAGGTGTTTTCCTGTGTAGGATTGATGCCCACACTCAGAGGGCTTTAGTATTTACCTACTGGTGTAGGCGAGCTATCATAATTATCACACTACCACTTTCTGGTAACTGATTTGTCTGGTAGATCACTATTTGGCACTCAGGTAGCGCCACTCACCCCTCTCATCCTCTTTCTTTAATAAGCAAGGCTGAGAAATGTCAAACTTTTTACTTTATCTTCAATTCAGTAACTAAACCTGGAAATAAATAAACAAGAGACAAAAAAAATACCCTAAATTCAGTGTCCTAAAATCTTTGGTCCGATATTTGTAATTTCCCCGTTTGTTAGGGTACTGTCCTTAGAAGTCAATTGAAAAATCTTCGATGCCAGATATAGAGGACAGAATATCCTTCAACAAAGCTACTAGGACTGGAAAAGGGGCTGATTGGAGTGTCAGGGACACTGACTATATTTACTCACCCACTCCCTCCACTTCATCAATCTGCTATTGATAAATGATAGATAATCTTAGAGATGTCCTCTAATATAAAATAAAGGCACATTTCAGTCAAACTTTCAAGTGAAATTCTGCAATGCAGAGGAGGCATAGCATAGTTGCTGAATTTTTCAACTTTTCATCCAGATATTGCTGTAATACACAAGTCTACATAAAGCCTCGTACACACGATCGGATTTTTCAACAGTAAATGTGTGATGACAGGCTGTTTGGGGAAAATACAACCATTTGTATGCTCCATCGGACAATTGTTGTCGGATTTTCCGTGGACAAATGTTGGAGGGCAGGTTTTCAAATTTTCTACGGACAAATGTGTGTTATCGGATTTTCCGAGTGTGTGTACACAAGTCTGTCAGACAAAAGTACAAAGTAAAAAAACGGAAGCAAGGACGAGCCAGAAGCGGTCGGTCTTGGAAACTAGCGTTCGTAATGGAGAGTTAACATTCGTGACGTGGCAAATTATGAAATCTTGAAATGCAGCGCACATTCTCTTCTTCTTTAATGGGATAATAATGAAGCTGGTGATACTGATGGATTATTGCAAACAAATTTTCAAAGGCTTTTTTTTTCTAGTGATATCAAGAATAATATTATTATGCTTTTTTTTGGGCAAGTTACCACAACACCATTATCCCGTAGTTTTTAAGATCAAAGATACAACTATGTTGGTGTTCCTTGTCAATTTTACATTGTATTTTTTTAAATGTAACTGCCTACTCCCAAACCGTCATTTGAAGTAAAACACATAGCCAAGTATTACATTTATAATTATAGTAAACTGACGCGCTAATGGAATATATAGGTGATGTTGTGATTTGTGTTATAGTGTTACAAAATATATAAAATTATAAAATTTATAGTGATGTGACAATATAAAATTCTATTAAAATCTATCATAGGTGACGTGATATTCCAATATTCAAGTGATAACATTTAATACTAAGATGAAAAAAAATGTAATATTCAAAAATTAATGGTGTGTGTTAATATTGCACTTCTCCTTCAAACTATTAATTTACATAGTGTGTATAATGCTGCACCTCTACCATAGTGTTCTGACGTGATATTCCAATATTCAAGAGATAAAATTTAATATTAAGATGAAAAAAATGTAATATTCAAAAATTAATGGTGTGTGTTAATATTGCACTTCTCCCTCAAACTATTAATTTACATAGTGACTATAAAGCTGCACCTCTACCATAGTGTTCTGATACCACTCAAAGAAATTAAAAATATGTAAAGTGAGATAGTGCGCTAAATACGTTAACAAAATTCAGTGATAAAAATAAATCTGTAAATAAATAATTGGATAATGCATGTATACACAGATAGTGATAATTATTTGAGATCGCTTATGTTACTACTAAACCAATATGCGGTTGATGGTATCTCATAAAACATTCATATAGTAGTCCCCAATGAGTATAAACATCAAGTCCATATATTATCTTTTGGATAAAACCAGCTGGTGTTCACTGGTAGATTGACTTTCTCCCTTAATGGATAGAGTTCTGCCTACATTCCAATTACACCTTAAAATGCCTCACTGAGTTTTTGGTGATCCACTGGTATTTTGGCTCCAATAATTACATTTTCGTTCATGCAAACAAATATAAAGAAAACTTTCATTGCGCAGTGAACTTTTCAATTAAATCAACATGGCAACACAAACAAGATGCACAGGATAAAGTCACGTGACATGTGACGCAACGCGTCGGGAGGAGCCAAGTGACGTCATCCTTAGTGCTTTGCATTGCTTTGATTCACACTCGCAGATCAGAGCGAGGAGGAGATCGCGGTGGGCGGCTGACTGCTCTATACGCTCTAATGTGATACCTATACAGTCAGCGCATCTTGTTTGTGTTGCCATGATGCTTTAATTGAAAAGTTCAATGCACAATGAAAGTTTTCTTTATATTTGTTTGCATGAACGAAAATTGAATTATTGGAGCCAAAATACCAGTGGATCACCAAAAACTCAGTGAGGCATTTTAAGGTGATATTGGAATGTAGGCAGAACTCTATCGATTAAGGGAGAAAGCCAATCTACCAGTGAACACCAGCTGTTTTTATCCAAAAGATAATATATGGACTTGATGGTTATCATTGGGGACTACTATATGAATGTTTTATGAGATACCATCAACCGCATATTGGTTTAGTAGTAACATAAGCGATCTCAAATAATTATTACTATCTGTGTATACATGCATTATCCAATTATTTATTTATGATTTTATTTTTATCACTGAATTCTTTTAAACGTATTTAGCGCACTTTACATATTTTTAATAGCCAAGTATTATTCTACACAATTTGTTTATTGTGCATTAAAAAAATAAAACAAATAAAATTAGACATGTATCTGCCAATAGAACTTAACCAAAAAGTGCATTCTATGCATCCAAAAATATAGAAAATATAACAAATCAAATCATTATCATTTAACCAAAAAATAAAATAAAAGTCTCATGCATGTGTCCTGCTTCTTAATATAGGGGGTCAGCAATGCCAAGAGTTGGTGAAAGCAGGGGTCCGTCATCTGGAGATAATTCCAAAAAACATCCGGTTTATTCTTCTGGAGCTCCCGCAGCAAAGGCATATGACATAATTGGTCACGATTAATAAAGCAACCAGTTTTTGGTCCAAGAACTCCTCCTCCTCTTTTTCCTGGACTGGACATGGGTCAAAGCAATAGCCCCAAGGCCAATAATAAATAACACATTATCTCCTCTGATTCCGCAACATGTCTGGTTGACGAACGGCTGTTCAGAAACTAACTGAAAGGCACGAAATGAAAAGCGTGAGCTGAAAAGCACTAAACGAAAAGCTCGAAATGAAAAGCGCGAATCAACACTTACCAAACTTCTACTAAAAAGAAATTAGCAGAAGGAGCCCAAAGGGTGGCGCAAAAGAGCTGAATAACCACTTAGTACGTCGGTACTTACCTGTTTGTTGGCCAACAATTCCTTGCCATTTGTATGCAAGACAAAATCCAGGCACACGCTTTCAGACAAAAGTCAGAGGTTTTGTCTGTGGAAAATCCGATCGTGTGTATGAGGGTTTACTATCTTTTGTTTCAAAACTAGTGATCCTGGAACACAACTGCTGGACATTCTGGAGCAAAGGGGTTGATTTACTAAAGGCTAATAGACTGTGCACTTTGCAAAGTGCAGTTGCCCTCTGCAAGGGCAGTTGCTCCAAAGCTTAGTAAATGAGATACGGCTTCACTTTGCAAAGAGTACCCAATCACGTGCAAGGAAAATAAAAAAACAGCATATTTGCTTGTACATGATTAGATGATGGAAGTCAGCAGAGCTTCTGCTCATTTACTAAGCTCTGGAGCAACTGCTCTTGCATAATGCAACTGCACTTTGCAAAGTGCACAGTCTATTTGCCCTTAGTAAATCAACCCCAACGTTTTCACAGTTATTATGTTTACTACAATAGTATTTATTTGAATGCTTTCACTGTTGTCCTGGAAATGTTTTTTAAAGCAACCATGTTTCTAAAAAGAAAAAGCTAAAATAGAGCAACCCTGTAAGTACGATCACAAGAACCTATCTGTCTGGGAGTTGTGTGTTAAATGTTCACCTTCTTAAGGGTTCTGGGTGCTGCTGCATACACTTCTGGGTGTGTATAGTGGCCGATGGGAGTAACCAGAGCGCCCAGCAGGGAACATACTAATCTACACACATAGAAGTGTCAAATAGCAATGGTGTTTACATCTTTTTAAAGATTTAACATATCCCCCATTGGGTGGTACTAGTGATATTTCATTAGAGGGTTGCTGTATAACACATTTTTTTTCTTAGAGAAAGGGGCACTTTAAGTTTGTCAAAATAAAATGCCTAAGCAATACGCATATATACAGCATCAGGTTGAGTGGGCTTTAATGCCAGCCGCTGCATATATGCGCCTATGTCTTGTTCTGGGGTGTGCTCTATTAGCTCCCCCAGAACTGTGATCAATCTGTCGTCAACAACTACATTTGATCAGGAACCAATAGGACATGGTTTCGATGACATCAGCACTATGCAGCCAGTCATCGCATGATTTGGAGTAGACATTTGCACTGCTGAAGAATTTGTTTGTTTTCGTTTAATTCATTTTTTGGGGGTTTGTTTTACGTGTTCGGGTCATTCGTTATGATTGCAATTCGTAAATTTGTAAAAATTTGTAAACCTGTAAATTCAAAAATTTGTACATTCGTACATTTGTAAGTTTGAAAATTCATCAATTCATAAATTCGTAAATCTGAAAATAAGAAAGAAAATCCGAAAATTCGAAAGAATAACTAACTAACTAACTTACTAATAATAACTAACTATTAAATTATAGGTATTGGAATTTCCTTTCAAATTTGGCTGTTAGTGAACGTAACGAAAACAAATGTATCCAAAGTTGCAAATTATCCGAAATAACGAATGCCGCATCTAAACAAATGGAACGAAATGAATTAATAAAAAATAATAATATTAATAATAAAAAGTTTTTATTATTATTGTTATTTATTATTATTAATTTGTTACATTCCATTTGTTTAGATGCGGCATTCGTTATTTTGAATAATTTGCAACTCTGGATAAATTCGTATTCGTCACGTTTACTAACAGCCAAATTTGAAAGGAAATTCCAATACCTATAATTTAATAGTTAGTAATAGTTAAGTTATTATTAGTTAGCTATTATTTCAGATTATCAAATTTTCGGGTTTTTGGATTTTCGAATTTAGAATTTAGGAATTTTTTAATTTATGAATATTCGGAAAAATTTGTTAAACAGGTTTTCGTTAATTCGGACATATTAACGAATTTGTCGAAATTCGTTACAAAACGAATTTGTCGAAATTCGTTAAAAAACGAATTTGTCACAAAACTAATTGCACATGTCTAATTTGGAGACTCTACTACAGGCTTTGGACATCATGGACTATTTAAAGCACTGTCTCCACCTACATAAATGAGTTAAAGTATAAAGATTTTTTACATCCATTTTTCTTGGGGACTCTAACTAAAATTTGCCCATTTGAGTCAACCTCTAAGTGCAGATATTATATTCCAAAAATGGTGGCTGTGCAAAACATAAGTTAGCTGGTTTCATTGTTCATTATTTCGATCATGTTTCTGAAAGAACCTTTAACCACTTCAGCTCCGGAAGGATTTACCCCCTTCCTGACCAGAGCACTTTTTACAATTTGGCACTGCGTCGCTTTAACTGCTAATTGCGCTGTCATTCAATGCTGTACCCAAACAAAATTTGCGTCCTTTTCTTCCCACAAATAGAGCTTTCTTTTGATGGTATTTGATCACCTCTGCCATTTTTATTTTTTGCGCTATACACGGAAAAAGACCGAACATTTTGAAAAAAATGATATTTTCTACTTTTTGTTATAAAAAAAATCCAATAAACTCAATTTTAGTCATACATTTAGGCCAAAATGTATTCGGCCACATGTCTTTGGTATAAAAAATGTCAATAAGTGTATATTTATTGGTTTGCGCAAAAGTTATAGCGCCTACAAACTAGGGTACATTTTCTGGAATTTACACAGCCTTTAATTTATGACTGCCTATGTCATTTCTTGAGGTGCTAAAATGGCAGGGCAGTACAAAACCACCCCAAATGACCCCATTTTGGAAAGTAGACACCCCAAGGATATTGCTGAGAGGCATGTTGAGCCCATTGAATATTCATTTGTTTTGTCCCAAGTGATTGAATAATGACAAAAAAAAAAAACTACAAAAAGTTGTCACTAAATGATATATTGCTCACACAGGCCATGGGCATATGTGGAATTGCACCCCAAAATATATTCAGCTGCTTCTCCTGAGTACGGGGAAACCACATGTGTGGGACTTTTTGGGAGCCTAGCCGCATACGGGCCCCGAAAACCAATCACTGCCTTCAGGATTTCTAAGGGCGTAAATTTTTGATTTTACTCCTCACTACCTATCACAGTTTTGAAGGCCATAAAATGTCCAGATGGCATAAAACCCCCCCAAATGACCCCATTTTGGAAAGTAGACACCCCAAGCTATTTGCTTTGAGGCATGTTGAGTCCATGGAATATTTTATATTTTGACACAAGTTGTGGAAAGTGACAAATTTTTTTTTTTGCACAAAGTTGTCACTAAATGATATATTGCTCACACAGGCCATGGGCATATGTGGAATTGCACCCCAAAACACATTTAGCTGCTTCTCCTGAGTATGGGGATACCACATGTGTGGGACTTTTTAGGAGCCTAGCCGCGTACGGGGCCCCGAAAACCAATCACCGACTTCAGGATTTCTAAGGGTGTAAATTTTTGATTTCACTCTTCACTGCCTATCACAGTTTCGGAGGCCATGGAATGCCCAGGTGGCACAACCCCCCCAAATGACCCCATTTTGGAAAGTAGACACCCCAAGCTATTTGCTGAGAGGCATGGTGAGTATTTTGCAGCTCTCATTTGTTTTTGAAAATCAAGAAAGACAAGAAAAAAAAATTTTTTTTTTCTTTTTTCAATTTTCAAAACATTGTGACAAAAAGTGAGGTCTGCAAAATACTCACTATACCTCTCAGCAAATAGCTTGGGGTGTCTACTTTCCAAAATGGGGTCATTTGGGGGGGGGGTTTGCCACCTGGGCATTCCATGGCCTCCGAAACTGTGATAGGCAGTGAAGAGTGAAATCAAAAATTTACGTCCTTAAAAAGCCTGAAGGCGGTGCTTAGTTTTTGGGGTCCCGTGCGTGGCTAGGCTCCCAAAAAGTCCCACATATGTGGTATCGCCATACTCAGGAGAAGCAACAGAATGTATTTTCACGTATTCCCATGGCATGGTTGAGCAATATATCATTTAGTGACAACTTTGTGCAAAAAAAAAATTTGTCTCTTTCCCGCAACTTGTGTCACAATATAAAATATTCCATGGACTCGACATGCCTCTCAGCAAATAGCTTGGGGTGTCTACTTTCCAAAATGGGGTCATTTGGGGGGTTTTGAACTGTCCTGGCATTTTATGCACAACATTTAGAAGCTTATGTCACACATCACCCACTCTTCTAACCACTTGAAGACAAAGCCCTTTCTGACACTTTTTGATTACATGAAAAAATTATTTTTTTTTTGCAAGAAAATTACTTTGAACCCCCAAGCATTATATATTTTTTTAAAGCAAATGCCCTACAGATTAAAATGGTGGGTGTTTCATTTTTTTTTCACACAGTATTTGCGCAGCGATTTTTCAAACGCATTTTTGGGGGAAAAACACACACTTTTTAAAATTTTAATGCACTAAAACACACTATATTGCCCAAATGTTTGATGAAATAAAAAAGATGATCTTAGGCCGAGTACATGGATACCAAACATGACATGCTTTAAAATTGCGCACAAACGTGCAGTGGCTACAAAATTAATACATTTTTAAAAGTCTTTAAAAGCCTTTACAGGTTACCACTTTAGATTTACAGAGGAGGTCTACTGCTAAAATTACTGCCCTCGATCTGACCTTCGTGGCGATACCTCACATGCATGGTGCAATTGCTATTTACATTTGACGCCAGACTGACGCTTGCGTTCGCCTTAGCGCGAGAGCAGGGGGGACAGGGGTGCTTTTTTTTTTTCTTTATTATTTTTTTGCTTTTTTATCTTATTTTTAAACTGTTCCTTTCATTTTATTTTTTTTAAATCATTTTTATTGTTATCTCAGGGAATGTAAATATCCACTATGATAGCAATAGATAGTGACAGGTACTCTTTTTTGAAAAAATTGGGGTCTATTAGACCCTAGATTTCTCCTCTGCCCTCAAAGCATCTGACCACACCAAGATCGGTGTGATAAAATGCTTCCCCAATTTCTCAATGGCGCTGTTTACATCTGGCGAAATCTAAGTCATAAAATGCACGTAGCTTCCGGTTTCTTAGGCCATAAAGATGTTTGGAGCCACTCTGGTCTCTGATCAGCTCTATGGTCAGCTGGCTGAATCACCGGCTGCATTCTCAGGTTCCCTGTTGAGACAGGAGAGCCAGAGAAAAACACGGAAGACGGTGGGGGGGGGCATTCCATCCCACTGCTTGTAAAAGCAGTCTAGAGGCTAATTAGCCGCTAGGATTGCTTTTACATGAAAGCCGACCGCTGGCTGAAAAGAATGATACGAAGATGATACCTAAACCTGCAGGCATCATTCTGGTATAACCACTCAAAGTCGTGAATGGCGTACCTGAAGACAAAAAAATGGTTAACAATAAAGCACAGTACATGGTAAAGTATAAAAAAAATTGCATACCTGAAAAGCAAACATGATAAAACAGCGCTAATCTGACGCTGCCTGGGGCGACGCATATCACCGCCGGGCGATCAGGGGGCTAAACCTTTATTCGGTAATAAACGGCAGGTGCCCTGACACTATAAAAAATAAACAAACTAACCAGCGTCACCCGTAACGGATATACGGTGATCAGTGGTGAAAGGGTTAACTAGGGGGCAATCAAGGGGTTAAAGCATTTATTAGGTAGTATTTGGGGGTCCCTGACGCTATAAAACGCTGACAGCGAACCTAAATATTTACCTCCCTAACTAGCGTCACCAGTGACACTAATACAGCGATCAGAAAAATGATCGCTTAGCGACACTGGTGACGGGGGGGTGATCAAGGGGTTAAAACTTTATTAGGGGGGTTAGGGGGGTATCCTAGACCTAAAGGGGTCTAACACTCACTGCCCTAACACACTAAATGTCACAAACTGACACCATGCAGTAATCAGAAAAAAAAAAAAAACTGCTTGGTGTCAGTGTGACGGGGGGGTGATTGGGGGGTGATTGGGGGGTGATCGGGGGGCGATCGGGGGAGATCGGGGGTGTAAAGTATGCCTGGCATGTTCTACTGTGAGGTGTAGTGTTGTGCAACTCACTCAGATGTCTTCTCTCCTCGGCGCCGGAAACTGCCGAGCCGAGGAGAGATGACATCACATCCCCTGCCTCTGTGTACTACACAGAGGCAGGGGACGATTCTCATTGGCTGGGAGCGATCGCAAGGGGGGGGCCACGAATGGATGGCCTCCCCCTCAGCTCTGATCGCTGCCAGACCAAAGCCGACCGCCTCGGGCACCGGGGGGGTCCGATCGGACCCCCCGCCCGCGGGAAGGCAATCACGTACCAGGTACGTGATTTTGCCTGCCCGTGCCATTCTGCCGCAGTATATCTGCGTTAGGCGGTTGGCAACTGGTTAACCAATTGCCGACCACCTCCTGTAGCTATACTGCTACAGTACGGCTCAGCTCCGCAGGATTACATATATATATATATAAGTGATTTGCATTCCCAGGCAGGGGGTATACGCACGTGCGCTGGACTCATTTGCTACAGCACAAGCTGATCTGCGGGTCCTGGCCATTGATTTATGGCCAGAAACTGCCGATCGGCTGAGCGAATGACAGAAGAGAGCCCTGTGTGGGTAAATCACACAGGGCTCTCTACTGATAACAGCGTTGTGCCATTTGTTTTCACCCTGAAACCATTGTTAGACATACATTTAACCCCTTGATCACCCAAGATGTTAACCCCTTCCCAGCCAGTGTCATTAGTACAATGACAGTGCATATTATTAGCACTGAGCACTGTATTAGTGTCACTGGTGATGTCAGTGGCAGTTAGTCAGTTCCCTCTCCCAGCATCAATGTCAGTGCAATCACAGTACCATTATAAGATACTGATCACCATTAGTGGTATATAAAAAAAAAAATTCCAGTATATATACTGTAGTTTGTAGATTGTATAATTTCCGCGCAAACCAATCATTATTATTGGAATTGTTTTTTGTTTTTTTTTACCAAAGACCTGTAGCAGAATACATTTTACATTTATAAAGAATAATTTTTTTAAAATTTTATTTGGATATGTTTAACCACTTGCCGGCAGCTGCACGCCGATATACGTCGGCACAATGGCAGTGCTGGGCAAATGAGCGTACCAGTATGTCCCCTTTAATTATTGGGACTAGCAGGCAGCACGTGCCCGCCATGTACAGCGTGACCATGCCCGCGGGACCCGCGGACTCAAGGTCCGCCGGTGTCCCCCGATCGTGTCACGGAGCCGCAGAACGAGGAGATGCCTATGTAAACAAGGCATTTGTTAGTGGTAGCCCATCCCCCCACAGTTAGAATCACTCCCTAGGACACACTTAACCCCTTCATCGCCCCCTAGTGTTTAACCCCTTCCCTGCCAGTGTCATTTACACAATAATCGGTGCATTTTTATAGCACTAATCGCTGTATAAATGACAATGGTCCCAAAATAGTGTCAAAAGTGTCCGATGTGTCCGCCATAATGTCCCACTCCTGATAAAAATCGCAGATCGCCGCCATTACTAATAAAAAAAAATTAACAATAAAAATGCCATAAAACTATCCCCTATTTTGTAGACGCTATAACTTTTGCACAAACCAATCAATATACTCTTATTGCAATTTTTTTTACCAAAAGTAGAATAATATATATCGGCCTAAACTGAGGAAAAGATTATTTTTTTATATATATTTTTTGGGGATATTTATTATAGCAAAAAGTAAAAAATATTGCTTTTTTTTTCAAAATTGTTGCTCTTTTTTTGTTTATAGCGCAAAAAATAAAAACCGCAGAGGTGATCAAATACCACCAAAAGAAAGTTCTATTTGTGGGAAAAAATTATACAAATTTTGTTTGGGTACAGTGGTGCATGACCGTGCAATTATCAGTTAAAGTAGCACAGTGCTGAATAACAAACAATGGCCCGGTCATGAAGGAAGTAAAACCTTCTGGAGCTGAAGTGGATTTATCTTTGTAAGTTTTCTGTCTTTAAAAAAGCAATACATTTTACAAAAAAAAATATATATATATATATATATATATATATATATATATATATATATATATATATTTTGCTCAACTTGTAGGCAGTATAAATGAAACTATGTTATGTGTGGCGATGACAGTAATAATATTGTGTGCTGTTTTGTATGGTCCTATAAATACATTGAAATGAATCAACATTGGATTGCCTTCATTTCATTGACATGTTTTGACATTTTGTCTGAAACATCAGGTCACAGTATCTGGCAAGTGTGCGCTCTGTGGGACGTGCAACTGAAAGGTGAAGATTCATGAGCATTTGATGAAATGTATTTTGAAGGTATGGCAGGCATTGTTTGATCATTGGTCAACATATAGTTGCCATATCCCCCAAAGCTATGTCCTCAGTTTAAAATGATGGTATTTAAGCTGACATAATAGCCTTTCTGATAAGTAAGTAAAAATCCCACAAGCTCCAGCGCTCACAGCAAATGTCTACTACACTGCGTGACCTTCTCTTTCTGTAACTTTCGACGTCCTTGAGACCAAAGCAAGAGTGGAGTACACGCAACCACAGAAACCTAACCTATTTTTTTGGATACTTTGTAGTGGAAGGACTCAGCCATGCCTAACACCTTGTCATGCATTTTGCTGCAGTTTCTTGTGTAGGCGAAGTTCACAAATGTAAAAAATACATTGTTTTTAGTAGTGTCTGTCCACATCAACAGATTTTGATGCAGTGCATGGAAAACCATCCTGCAGACAGCACTGACCTGCACTTCTGTACAGTAATTAGGTCATTTTCAACAGTCTTATGAAAACGCAACTTATCTAAGTACTAAATCAAGTAGAATATTCCCATTACACTTATTACTTTAGTTGCTTGAAGCAAGTGAATCCCGTAGCATCTGCCAGCTGGGATCTGGTGTCAATACAAGTCAATACAAGTCGCCAATACACTATAGATATTCAGAATAACGTCAACAAATGTATTAAGATGATCACATCAAAGCTGTAAATTGACATGTTTAGGGGCCACGCAGGACCCGTTCATCAGGATCATCAAATGTCGAACATCACATGCCTGATCCCACTGCTCCACAAAATGAAAGAAACACACTCCAGTGACACGTAGGTCTGCTCACCTCCACATTTTATTATTATACAGAATTTAGTTTGCGCAGTGCCTTACAATGTAGAGGGGGACAGTACAATTACAATACAGTTCAATACAGAAGGGATGGAAAGGGCCCTGCTCGTGGAGCTTACAATCTAAAGGCATATGGCCTCTAGGCTTCATGAGAGGTCAAAAGTCCTTTTCCCATAAACAGATATAACTTAATGGTCTGCTTTCCACTTCTACTTCTTCAACACTCCTCCTCCTCCGCATATCACATCAAAAAAGTACATATAGGACAGAGAAGAAACTTAAAATGTTCCTTGTATACTTTATTGAGATCAAAGCATACACTCACATAATAAGATAAAAAAAAAAAATACTCAAAAGCCAACAAACTCTGTAACAAGGTTTCTAAACTCCAGCTCACCACAGGCTCCCAGGTAAAGAGCATGATGACGCTACTAAAGAAGTTCTGAGTTTGCACGTAATGCGTATACGAGCGAAGTTGTTCTCTGATGACATCATCATGCTGTTTACCTGGGTGTCTGTGGTGAGCTGAAGCATAGTGACCTTGTTACACAGTTTGTTGACTTTTGAGCGTTTTTTTAAATTTTATTATGTGTGCACATGCTTACCTTTGATCTCGGTAAGATGTATACAATGAGCACTATACTGTACGTTTTTTCTCTTTCATGTATATATACAATATAATACCAAAAGTATTGGGACACCTGCCTTTACACGCACATGAACTTTAATGTCATCCCAGTCCTAGTCTGTAGGTTTCAATATTGAGTAAGTCCACCCTTTGCAGCTATAAGAGCTTAAATTCTTCTGGGCTGTCCACAAGATTTAGGAGTGTGTCTATGGGAATGTCTGACCATTCTTCCAGAAGCACATTTTTGAGGTCAGGCACTGATGTTGGATGAGAAAGCCTGCCTCGCAATCTCCTCGCAATCTCCACTAATTCATCCCAAAGGTGTTCTATCAGGTTGAGGTGCAGGCCGACAAGTTTATCTACCCCAAAGGAGTGTTGGAGGAGTAGAAGCAGAAAGCAGACCATTAAGTTATACCCGTTTATGGGAAAAGGTCTGTTGACCTCTTATGAAGACTAGAGGTCATATGCGGAGATGAGCAGAACTGCAGGTCTTTTAGTTTTCCTGCAATTGGTCTTCACAAGTTGTGGAGTCAGACAAAAAAAAAATTACTAAGCAGTTTGATAGAAAATGTTACCTGTGGCTAAATACTTTTTACTTGTTCTCACTGTTACAATGTGTTAATCCTTCCTTCACTAAGTTATTAAACTGTTCTGTTCTGATCTCTGAATACTGCAAGTCAGGGTCATGCTGGAGGTGGATACACACACATATACACACAGGCAGTAGGCTTAGTGATGCAGTGCCTGTTAAAAGTGCAGGCTAAGGGTCACTGTGTAAAAGTCTCTCCCTGGCCACTATACTTGCCACACAGGCAAGCGCATTGGCCAGTAGTGCCGCGCTAAGTGACCCCAAGACTGCAAAGATAACAGGCTCTATATCACTAAAAAAGACTTGACAGCTGTGGCTGCTTGCCTGATAGGTGCAGCAACTGGGCAGAGAGCTCAATGGTGCTGACACTGTGGCTTTATCAGGCTCAGCATTACTGAGCCGCACTGAAAATCAAGTGTCTGGTATAGAGACTCCACTGTGCCTCCATGAATGCCACCTGTGGCATCCATCTCAATTGGTTTCACGGGACACTCCATCCTTCCTCAGTGCTGCCTCCCACTGCGTCTCCATAAATACCAACTGTGGCATCCACCTCAATTGGTTTCCCAAGATAATTCCAACTTCAGCGTTGCCTCCCACCGTGTCTCCATGCATGTCACCTGTGGCCCTGCTGTTAGTTTCCAAAGCATACCCTGTCTGTAATCAGGAAAAGTTGCGCTTACAAATCAAACACTATTTGGTTTTATATTGGCTTGATGTGTTTGTAGCGAGAAGCAAATCAAGCAAATCAACAAGTGAACTTATCTATCCCCAAATCAAGAAGAGAATCTTATCTATCCCCAAAGTAATCAAATCCTAGATTTTAAGCTCTAACAAGCAGGGCCCTCTGATTCCACCTGTATTGAATTGTATTGTACTTGTATTGTCTGCTCTAATGTTGTAAAGCGCTGCGTAAACTGTCGGCACTATATAAATCCTGTATAATAATAATAATAATAATAACCCACAAATGTTTGAGGACATTTGTTTTCTCCATTTTGTAAAACCGACTCATACACAGGCTGTGATGAATGAAGGGGAAAGTAAGCTGTAGGGCTACCTACTAAACAGTTATTTACATGTCTTGCCCCTAATTCTTTCAGATATTGAGCTGTTTATTTTTCCAAGAGCAAAAAAGAGTCATTATCGATGGAGGTGATAACATCAAACAAAGAACAGCCTCAGGTTGTGTGTGAACCCTTTGTAAGAGGGGATGATTGGTATGGGGGTCAAAGGGGCAAATGGCACACTTGTTTTTATAAATGAACTCTAAGAGAGTGATGTAGTACAGCAGTGCTTTATATTATTAAGAATGATCGGCAAACTGACTTTTTTTTTTTTTTTACAGCCAAATTACAGATTTTACCTTCTGCAAAATGTAGTTAAATCAGAAGCTCTTAGGTGAAATCTAGAAATACAAAAAAAAAAAAATACATCCACTGTATTTTTCTTTATTTTGAGTGTATTTGGGGAGGATGTACTTAGGTTGGTTAAGCATATTGCATTTCATGCTCTCTTTGTGCAGAAGAACAGGTCCAGCAGTTGGAAGGTGTTTTTGTATCCTCAGAAGACATTTAAAGCTAACTGTTAAACCCATCAAAAGCAACATAATTTTGCCTTCTGCATTGAATCCAGTGCATATTGGCAAAATAGCAAATATTCAGCAAACATTTGGGGGGAAAAAATGCAGTGTTGCTGATCTCCAATTATTAGTTATCTATCAACATTCAAGGGTGTCAAAGCTCTTGTTTGTCAGCATTTGTTTACTTGGCCTGCATATTGATCATTATATTTACCCACCATATTTTAGACCAGGGATATGCAATTAGCGGACCTCCAGCTGTTGCTAAACTACAAGTCCCATCATGCCTCTGCCTCTGGGTGTCATGCTTGTGGCTCTCAGAGTCTTGCTATGCCTCATGGGATTTGTAGTTCTGCAACAGCTAGAGGTCCGCTAATTGCATATCCCTGTTTTAGACCATTTACGTGTGTCTAAGACATACATATTTTGCGTATTACAATATATGCTTACTGGATTATGTTTTGCATAGCATTTACTTACATAAAAGTTAAACTAATAAAAAATTACTGTATCATCACAGAGTGGTGCTGTGGATACTCCACAGAATAAATGGTGCCACGTCCCATTTGGATTCAAGAGAATTTAGAGTATAAGGGCTTGGACCTTTTAGGAAGGACAGAAACAAGTATGTACAAAAATGTATTTTATTATATAGACATAACAAATAAGTGTATATTCAAATCCACATTAATAGATCAGCCAGTGGTTAAAATTGCAACTGTCTATAACCATAATGCAACTACATGAAAAAAAGGAAATTATTTCATAGTAACAGTAAATCCCAAAGTGTGGTTATATTGCAGTGAAACAATGTAAACTTAATCTTGCTCTACATGTTATGCGCCATACACTTCTTCATGGGCATTGGGGTGATATGTAGTAGATAATATAGACTTGCAGCTAAAAACACACAAAGTGCAGGACAGCTGCTGAGGAGTCGAGTAATCCCATCAAGAAGTGCAGTTAGGTATATCAAATTGGTTTCAAAGAATGCCAGCAGCTACAGATGGAGAGATGGATATTGGTTAATAGAATCAAAGGTAAAATATAATATATAATAACAAGGAACACTTCTAAAGTATTCACTTTGTAATAGTTAATGCCAGTAGTTAAGATACCATCTATAGCCAGGAAGCAGACGGCCCCCCAGAAATGAGCGGAATGCTGGGCGATCTTAAATGGGAGCTCCTCAGAAACACCAATTCAAAAATGTAAAAAATACAATTCAGCAACATTCACACACATAGGACACCCATTGTTAGAGGTGATTTATTAATCCAAAGCAAATACTCTTTTGCACACTGGTACTGACTAGTATTTCAGTGTTTCTCTTCTCCCTCAGTTTCTCCCCTTCACTCAGTTAATATGACCCTCAGACAGAAAGGGTGGGTGTGGGGGGAGGGCAAACAAACATGCTGTGCAGGTGCCTGATGCTCCCTTATCAACTAAGGACATCATTGGTTGTTAGGAAGCCAGTGGCAGGAAGGTTGTAACGGTGCACAATGAAAACCAGTGGCAATGTGTAACTTAAAGGCAGGCATCATCCACCTGCTGGCTTGTACAAAATTCTTGGGCAATTTTTTGACATTTTGCCAAGGCACCCTGGTTGAAAAAGGTTGGTGTATGTAAAGACAATTTGATTAGTTTTAGACTGAATAGGGAAGAGTAAGTCCTTTCTGTTTTTATTGTTCGGTCAATATGACATTTTAGAGTTGTCATCAGGACAACTTTTTGGATGGGAATAGTGTAGCAAGATTTTCTTTAATTTCTTATTGAGTCTCCACGACAAGAAGTCAAAGAAAATCTCCACAATGAGACACAGGGGTTGATTTACTAAAACTGAAGAGTGCAAAATCTGGTGCAGTTGGGAATTATGGCCAATCAGCTTCCAACTTCAGCATGTTCAATTAAGCTTTCACAAAAAAAAAAAAAAATGGAAGCTGATTGGTTTCTATGCAGAGCTGCACCAGATTTTGCACTTTCCAGTTTTAGTAAATGAACCCCACAGATGGTAAAACCGTTAACTGATGGAGGTTTTAACCCTTTCTTACTCTAAAATTCTCTTGTATACTCTTTCATTTTGGTACTTCTAGTGACTTGTGCTGTGCAAGAGAAAGGCTGCACATGTCTATGATGCCTCGTCCTAAATCCAGCTTTGAAATAAAATATGAAATATCAATAATACTTTCTGCAGTACTGTGTTATAAATCAGTATCACTACTAAAAGATTAAAACGGGTCATCACAAAACTATTCTACAGAAAAGAACCTGCTTACTGTCTAACAAAAAGAAAGCAGGCAAAGTATCCTTTTGGCTCATTATGACTGGAGACTATTTTCACAGCTGCATTGTCCTAGGTCAGCAATATTGCTTAATTTCATTGACAATTCTCTTATGCTCTCTTTAAAAGACACAATCCAGATTTGAATATTTTAACAGGCTTAAAGATTTAACAACCCATGGTAGTCTGTGTATTTTCAAACAGATGTACATATGCAAAACACTTTGATAAAATGACTTGTCTCCAAGGACCAATGGTCTATCTAAAGCAAATCTCTAACTGTCTCAGAAGTCTAGGTCATGTCTGTTTACAATTGTGTTGTAACTTCTTGTAAGAAAAAGCTGTTGCAGATTCTATTCAAAGAAGGCTTTATAATACATTTGTTTTATGCTATATGGGGACACTATTCTACTGCCTGAGTTTAGCATCTCCAAGACGCATTAAAATATGCTTTTTTATGCATTTGTATTTCTGTATCTAAGACATATGTATGTACTTTGTAGAATTTTCTGCTAAGTACACAGAAGATTATTCAGGGGGGAATATGTTAGAGCAGCCACCTAAAACACAGTTTTACATTAAGATGTAAAGCCATTATGTGTTTTTGCTTGGTGTACAGTTTTAAAAGGATTGTTTTACAGTTACATAATATTAATGTTGAACAATTTGTAATAGATGTAAAAGAAAACTATAGGATAAGCTACTTTTCCCTTTGAAAATACATTGTTTATTATACCATGAACTTGTTCGTGATGGATCTTACTCACTGGGACTTGTAGACATAAAGCCTTGGATATGATAAAGATAGCCATGGATCAAGAGATTTGGCTACTAAACTTGACCAGCAGGTAGCACTTTCATTCGGAGGGAAACTAGCTCTGTGATAGGCATTAGCAGGGTGGGGAAATCGTTTTCTAAGCCAGGCAGCTTGAAGAGCCACCAGAGGCTCAGGTCTGAATTAAAACAAATAGAATGCTTTGGATACTTGGGTGTTTTTGACCCACCACATCATAATCTGAATTTCTGTACCCTTTTGAAGGTTCTCAAGCCATAAGTGGATAATTCAATTTTTTATACATTGCACTGGTGTGGGTCAAGAGCAGGGGTCTTCAAACTACGGCCCTCCAGTTGTTCAGGAACTACAATTCCCATCATGCCTAGTCATATCTGTGAATGTCAGAGCTTTACAATGCCTCATGGGACGTGTAGTTCTGCTGGAGGGCAATAGTTTGAGGATTCCTGGTCAAGAGTCTCCAACAGCTTATGAAGTTTGAACTAAATAGCCCTATTGTTATTATAAGGTATATGTACTATTAAAAGGAGTGGTTCTGGGTCACAGGTGCCCATTAGGGCACAAAGATGTGATTGGCTTGGCCTCCTAATGACAGCTCCTGTTTGCCTAGTATTACATGTATTCAGTGTCTGACTTCCCATTTACCGACCCCAGCTTAGTCTACCATTTGTGCTTTCCTGACCTCGTCTTTTTTCCTGGATCTTCTTCTGTCTCCTACCTTTGTACTCTGCACACACAAATGGTCTCGGAATCCTAAGCTGAGTCTACCTGAGGGCTGTGACCTGGTTCCAGCTTGTTGCAAGTCCATCCCCACCATCAGGGGCCCTGGTGAAGAAGCAGCCTGGGGCCTAGCCTTGTACCCTGGGGGACCCAGAGTTGGTGTTCCTTGAGGGCTTACTACCACTGAAATCTGACATGTATTGCCAAAGCCAAAAAAAATGTTTAGTTAGAGTAAGGAACAGTTAGGCTTTTTTTTATTTCCTGTAACTTGTTGGGAAGATTTTACCCTTTATCCTGGAGACATGAAAATAAATAAGTTGAAATCTCTCCAAAAGTAGTAAAACTCCCCTTTTATATACTTGGTACTGAAATAGGTGTCTTCATTGAAATATACTCTTTGGACTGTTTCAGGGACAGTCATATAATTTTGGATTTCTCAAAAATGTTGTCATTGTGACAATGGTTACTAAGATATATGGGAGTTTATTTACTAAAGATGGAGAGTGCAAAATCAGGCACACTTCTGCATAGAAACCAATCAGCTTCTAACCTCAGCTTGTTCAATTAAGTTTTGGCAATAAAACCTGGATGGTTTCTATGCAGAAGTGAGCCTGATTTTGCACTCTTCAGCTTTAGTAAATAAACCCTATAGTGAGGGTGAATCTCCACAGTAGGGGCACAGAAAGAAAGGGGATCTAGATATTTTCTGCTCTATTCAAAATAAAAAAAAAAAAAACTTTTTGCACTTGGCCGTATTACTTATTGAAAGTGTATCTATAACCAAAGGCCTCTTGCACACAGGCTTATAGTTTCCAGCATATGGACGTACAGTGTAAAACATATCTGTTGTTATGGTGCCCAGGAGCCACAGCTAAAGCTTATTTTAGCCCATAAGACTGCGTTACAAAGATGCTTTATGTATTTTGCACCAATGCCCGTGGTTATGTGTGCACAGTATTTTCTGTAGTGAAGTCCTAGGGGTTAAAATACACTGCAGCTGTAGCTCCCAGGTGCCACAACGACAGACAAATTTTAGCCTGTGTGGGAGATTTACTAAAACTGGTGCATGCAGAATATGGTGCAAGCTCTGCATAGTAATCAATCAGCTTCCAGGTTTTATTGTCAAGGCTAAGAGCCCTTTCACACCGGGACGCCCATAGCGTCGGTGGTAAAACGCCACTATTTTTAGCGGCGTTTTACCGTCAGATTAGCTGCGAATTTCGGCCGCTAGCGGCCAAGAAAGGATTAATACCGCCCGCAATGCGCCGCAATAGCGGCGTTTTGCCGGCAGTATCCCAGCGATGCCTTATTGATTTCAATGGGGAGCAACGGTGGAGGAGCGGTAAACACACCGCTCCAAAGTAGCTGCTGGAAGGACTTTTTTTCCCGTCCTGCCGGTGCAGCGCTCTGGTGTGACAGCCCTCAGGCTTTCACACTGGAGACAATGCTGCAACTATTTGAGGGCGGATTGCAGGTGCTATTTTTAACGCTATAGCACCTGCAAAACGCCCTCGGTGTGAAAGGGGTCTTAATTGAACAAGCTGAAGTTAGATGCTGGTTACTATGCACAGCTGCACCAAATCCTGTATGCACCAGTTATAGTAAATCTCCCCCTGTACGTCCATAAGCTTGACTTTACAGACCTGTGCAAGAGGCCTTTGGTAAAAGAATCATTTTTAAATGAGGAGTACATTTCCTGTTTTTTGGCTTTGTGATAGAATTGGTAACATGTAAGATATCTGATGTTTTAGGAAAGCTACACTGTAATTCCCACAACTATTATTTAGGTTTGGAGATGGTAGAAATCAGTGAATAAATAAAATGCTTATTGGATTCCTTGAACAAAGTGCCTGAGGTATAATAACCATCCATTATGACAAATGGCACCTATAAAAACACAGACGATTTCCCTGTAATACACTGCATGTAGTAATTCTTGTAAATTACATAAACTAAGGTGTTTGTTGCATCATTGTAGGTATTAGTGCAGAGAAAATGTGATTATTTGTCAGAGCAGACAGGGTTAAACAGTGCTCTCTGGGGGACTCTACAGAAAGTAGTTGTCATTATCTGCTGGGCTCTCTAATTCTCTTTTATCCTCCAAATCTCCTGTAACTAAGAGATGCTCTTCAAAAACATCCGGCTATTAGTGCTTAATTACAGGTGTGATGTGCTCCTCTCCCACATAATGGTCAGCTTATTGTATATGGCTTGTGTTAACCATGTAGAGTCTGTCTTGTCTTCCTAATGCCGCATACACACGACCGGTTTTTCCATCAGAATAAACTCTGACAATTTTTCTGACGGAGTTCCGCTGAAACGGACTTGCGTACACACAATCACACCAAAGTCCGATCGTTTATGCAGTGACGTACAACACGTACAATGGGACTAAAAAAGGAAGTTAAATAGCCAGTAGCCAATAGCTGCCCTTGCGGCGTTTTTGGTCCGTCGGAATAGCATACAGACGAACGGTTTTCCCAATAGGAATTGAGTCCGTCGGAAAGATTTAAAACATGCTCTATTTCTAGGTCCGTCAGAATTTTCGAAAGAAGAAGTCAGATGTAGCCCACACATGATCGGAATATCCGATGAAATGATTCCGTCGGACCTTTTGTGCCGGAAAGTCCAGTCGTGTGTATGTGGCATCACAGTGTTATCCCTCCCTGGTTCTTACCTCTCTAACACCCCTTTTTTAAGGAAGATAGTAGTTCTTTTTTCTAGTAAAGGGTCTTTGACGTTGGAATTGCTTCAACCATTTGTTTCTATATAATATCAGCTTTTGGTAAATCAACGGTGGAGTTTAACTGTCACTGGAATATCTTTGTAAATGAAGGGACTCTTCCCTATGTTGTTGTGTCCTTAACTAAATTTAATGTTTGTTGCTGCTAGCCGTAATCAGTTTAAAGTGATACTAAAGTCTCGTTTTAAAAAAATAAAAATAACAAACATGTTATAGTTACCTGCTCTATGCAGTTGGTTTTGCACAGAGCAGCCCAGATCCTCCTCTTTTCGGGTCCCTCTTCAGCTCTCCTGGCCCCTCTCTCCTGTCAAGTGCCCCCACAGCATGCAGCTTGCTATGGGGGTACCCGAGCTGAGTCACAGCTCCCTGTGTCCATTCAGACATGGAGCTGTCATTTGGCGCCGCCCACTCTCTCCCCTGATTGGCTAACTGATTTTGATTGACAGCCACGGGAGCAAATGGCGCCACTGCTGTGTCTCGGCCAATCAGGAGGGAGAGTCCCAGATGGCCAAGGGAGTTGTGGACATCGCTGGACAGAGATGGGGCTCAGGTAAGTATTAGGGGGTACTGGTGCGGCTGCTACACACAGAAGTATTTAGATATAAATACATAGAATGCATTAAGATAAAAAACCTTCTGCCTTTAGAACTCCTTTAAGCTGTTACTTACCTTCTTCTTGGCTCTGCAGTTCTTCAGTGGGTTGATTGCGTTTGCCTGTTACTGTGAAGGAGATTCCAGTAAACAGTGTGGAAAGGACAAATCACTGAGTTATGAATATGTATCTGATCTTACCAATCCCTGAGGGCCTTTTTCAGAGGTATGGTTATAAAGATGGTATTTTTTGGGCACCTTTCCAGAGTGTTCTTTCTCCCCCTGAGCTCTGCTCGGGCATGATCTGTGTAGAATCTTTTCACTTGGTCATTGCCTCAACCTGGGGCATGTGCTGCAGGTATTCCTCTCAACTGTCCCTATTTTAGAGGCACTGTCCCTCTTTTGAAAGTGAAACCAAATCTCTCTGTCCCTTTTTCTTCAAAAATTGTGCCTATTTTTTGTCCTGATGCCAGGATCTCTATAAAGAAAAAGTATATTTTAACTATCAAAAGTGTTTTACTACACTAAATATTTTATCTAACCCTTAACAATTTCAGCCCCGGAAGGATTTACCCCCTTCCTGACCAGAGCACTTTTTACAATTTGGCACTGCGTCGCTTTAACTGCTAATTGCACGGTCATGCAATGCTGTACCCAAACGAAATTTGCGTCATTTTCTTCCCACAAATAGAGCTTTCTTTTGATGGTATTTGATCACCTCTGCCATTTTTATTTTTTGCGCTATAAACGGAAAAAGACCGAAAATTTTGAAAAAAAATGATATTTTCTACTTTTTGTTATAAAAAAAAATCCAATAAACTCAATTTTAGTCATACATTTAGGCCAAAATGTATTCGGCCACATGTCTTTGGTAAAAAAAATGTCAATAAGCGTATATTTATTGGTTTGCGCAAAAGTTATAGCGTCTACAAACTAGGGTACATTTTCTGGAATTTACACAGCTTTTAGTTTATGACTGCCAATGTCATTTCTTGAGGTACTAAAATGGCAGGGCAGTACAAACCCCCCCCAAATGACCCCATTTTGGAAAGTAGACACCCCAAGGAAATTGCTGAGAGGCATGTTGAGCCCATTGAATATTTATTTTTTTTTGTCCCAAGTGATTGAATAATGACAAAAAAAAAAAAAATTTACAAAAAGTTGTCACTAAATGATATATTGCTCACACAGGCCATGGGCATATGTGGAATTGCACCCCAAAATACATTCAGCTGCTTCTCCTGAGTACGGGGATACCACATGTGTGGGACTTTTTGGGAGCCTAGCTGCGTACGGGGCCCTGAAAACCAATCACTGCCTTCAGGATTTCTAAGGGCATAAATTTTTGATTTCACTCCTCACTACCTATTACAGTTTTGAAGACCATAAAATGCCCAGATGGCACAAAACCCCCCAAATGACCCCATTTTGGAAAGTAGACACCCCAAGCTATTTGCCGAGAGGCATGTTGAGTCCATGGAATATTTTATTTTTTGACACAAGTTGCGGGAAAGTGACAATTTTTTTTTTTTTAGCACAAAGTTGTCACTAAATGATATATTGCTCACACAGGCCATGGGCATATGTGGAATTGCACCCCAAAATACATTTAGCTGCTTCTCCTGAGTATGGGGATACCACATGTGTGGGACTTTTTGGGAGCCCAGCCGCGTACGGGGCCCCGAAAACCAAGCACCGCTTTCAGGATTTCTAAGGGCATACATTTTTGATTTCACTCCTCACTACCTATCACAGTTTTGAAGGCCATAAAATGCCAAGATGGCACAAACCCCCCCCAAATGACCCCATTTTGGAAAGTAGATACCCCAAGCTATTTGCTGAGAGGCATGTTGAGTCCATGGAATATTGAATATTTTATTTTTTGACACAAGTTGCGGGAAAGTGACAATTTTTTTATTTTTTGCACAAAGTTGTCACTAAATGATATATTGCTCACACAGGCCATGGGCATATGTGGAATTGCACCCCAAAATACATTCTTCTGATTCTTCTGAGTATGGGGATACCACATGTGTGGGACTTTTTTGGGAGCCTAGCCGCGTACGGGACCCCGAAAACCAAGCACCGCCTTCAGGATTTCTAAGGGCATACATTTTTGATTTCACTCCTCAGTACCTATCACAGTTTTGAAGGCCATAAAATGCCAAGATGGCACAAACCCCCCCCAAATAACCCCATTTTGGAAATTAGATACCCCAAGCTATTTGCTGAGAGGCATGTTGAGTCCATGGAATATTTTATTTTTTGACACAAGTTGCGGGAAAGTGACATTTTTTTTTAATTTTTTTGCACAAAGTTGTCACTAAATGATATATTGCTCACACAGGCCATGGGCATATGTGGAATTGCACCCCAAAATACATTCTGCTGATTCTCCTGAGTACGGGGATACCACATGTGTGGGACTTTTTGGGAGCCTAGCCGCGTACGGGACCCCAAAAACCAAGCACCGCCTTCAGGATTTCTAAGGGCGTAAAGTTGTGATTTCACTCCTCACTACCTATCACAGTTTTGAAGGCCATAAAATGCCCAGATGGCACAAAACCCCCCTAAATGACCCCATTTTGGAAAGTAGACACCCCAAGCTATTTGCTGAGAGGCATGTTGAGTCCATGGAATATTTTATATTTTGACACAAGTTGCGGAAATGTGACAATTTTTTTTTTTTTTTTTGCACAAAGTTGTCACTAAATGATATATTGCTCACACAGGCCATGGACATATGTGGAATTGCACCCCAAAATACATTCTGCTGATTCTCCTGAGTATGGGGATACCACATGTGTGGCACTTTTTTGGAGCCTAGCTTCATACGGGGCCCCGAAATCCAATCACCGCCTTTAGGATTTCTAAGGGCGTAATTTTTTGATTTCACTCCTCACTACCTATCACAGTTTCGAAGGCCATAAAATGCCAAGATAGCACAAAACCCCCCAAAATGACCCCATTTTGGAAAGTAGACACCCCAAGCTATTTGTTGAGAGGCATGGTGAGTATTTTGCAGCTCTCATTTGTTTTTGAAAATGAAGAAAGACAAGAAAAATGTATTTTTTTTTTCTTTTTTCAATTTTCAAAAGTTTGTGACAAAAAGTGAGGTCTGCAAAATACTCACTATACCTCTCAGCAAATAGCTTTGGGTGTCTATTTTCCAAAATAGGGTCATTTGGGGGGGGGGTTTGTGCCATCTGGGCATTCCATGGCCTCCGAAACTGTGATAGACAGTGAAGAGTGAAATCAAAAATTTACGCCCTTAGAAAGCCTGAAGGCGGTGCTTGGTTGTCGGGGTCCCGTACGCGGATAGGCTCCCAAAAAGTCTCACACATGTGGTATCCCCGTACTCAGGAGAAGCAACAGAATTTATTTTGGGGTGTAATTTCACATATTCCCATGGCATGTTTGAGCGACATATAATTTAGTGACAACTTTGTGCAAAAAAAAAAAAAAAATTGTCTTTTTGCCGCAACTTGTGTCACAATATAAAATATTCCATGGACTCGACATGCCTCTCAGCAAATAGCTTAGGGTGTCTACTTTCCAAAATGGGGTCATTTGGGGGGGGGTTTGAACTGTCCTGGCATTTTATGCACAACATTTAGAAGCTTATGTCACACATCACCCACTCTTCTAACCACTTGAAGACAAAGCCCTTTCTGACACTTTTTGTTTACATGAAAAAATTATTTTTTTTTGCAATAAAATTACTTTGAACCCCCAAACATTATATGTTTTTTTAAAGCAAATGCCCTACAGATTAAAATGGTGGGTGTTTCATTTTTTTTTTTCACACAGTATTTGCGCAGCGATTTTTCAAACGCATTTTTTGGGGAAAAAACACACTTTTTTACATTTTAATGCACTAAAACACACTATATTGCCCAAATGTTTGATGAAATAAAAAAGATGATCTTAGGCCGAGTACATGGATACCAAACATGACATGCTTTAAAATTGCGCACAAACATGCAGTGGCGACAAACTAAATACATTTTTAAAAGCCTTTAAAAGCCTTTACAGGTTACCACTTTAGATTTACAGAGGAGGTCTACTGCTAAAATTACTGCGCTCGATCTGACCTTCACGGTGATACCTCACATGCATGGTGCAATTGCTGTTTACATTTGACGCCAGACCGACGCTTGCGTTCGCCTTTGCGCGAGAGCAGGGGGGGACAGGGGTGCTTTTTTTTTTTTTTCTTTATTTTTTTTTTTTTTAATCTTATTTTTAAACTGTTCCTTTCATTTTTATTTTTTTTAAATCATTTTTATTGTTATCTCAGGGAATGTAAATATCCCCTATGATAGCAATAGGTAGTGACAGGTACTCTTTTTTGAAAAAATTGGGGTCTATTAGACCCTAGATCTCTCCTCTGCCCTCAAAGCATCTGACCACACCAAGATCGGTGTGATAAAATGCTTTCCCAATTTCCCAATGGCGCTGTTTACATCTGGCGAAATCTAAGTGATGAAATGCTCGTAGCTTCCGGTTTCTTAGGCCATAGAGATGTTTGGAGCAATTCTGGTCTCTGATCAGCTCTATGGTCAGCTGGCCGAATCACCGGCTGCATTCTCAGGTTCCCTGTTGGGACAGGAGAGTCAGAGAAAAACATGGAAGACGGTGGGGGGGGGCATTCCCTCCCACTGCTTGTAAAAGCAGTCTAGAGGCTAATTAGCCGCTAGGATTGCTTTTACATGAAAGCCGACCGCTGGCTGAAAAGAATGATACCAAGATGATACCTAAACCTGCAGGCATCATTCTGTTATAACCAGGCCCGGATTTACTCCCTTTGCCGCCCCAAGGCCGGGTCCTTCAATGCCGCCCCCCCCCCCACACACACACACACACCACCATTCTCGTCCTTTATCGATGACTGCTACAATAGATCAATTAAAAACATATCTCCACACACGAGAACACTGAAAACAACTGGCTTTAATTGTACTTCAGGGTAAGCGCGCAGGGTAACAATTTTTCGCGGGCAATTTTTCAGGGCAATTGCTGGTGTTAGTGCCTCAATCATCCCCAGCACCATGGTTGGTATGGTGTCAGGATGATTGAAACACATTATTTCTATCATTACATTGTAATGTAAACTGAAATAGTTCAACTCACCATAATGCAGAATCATTGGGAGCCCTGAGCGTGTCACTTGCCACCATCGCTTGTCACTTGACACTATGCCTGCCACCAGATGGAGATGTCACTTGCCACGCTGCCTGCCACCAGATGGGGATGTCACTTGCCACGCTGCCACCAGATGGAGATGTCACTTGCCACGCTGCCACCAGATGGAGATGTCACTTGCCACTCTGCTTGCCACCAGATGGGGATGTCACTTGCCATGCTGCCACCAGATGGAGATGTCACTTGCCACGCAGCCACCAGATGGAGATGTCACTTGCCACACTGCCTGGCTGCCACCAGATGGAGATGTCACTTGCCACGCTGCCTGCCACCAGATGGGGATGTCACTTGCCACGCTGCCACCAGATGGAGATGTCACTTACCACGCTGCCACCAGATGGAGATGTCACTTGCCATGCTGCCACCAGATGGAGATGTCACTTGCCACACTGCCTGGCTGCCACCAGATGGAGATGTCACTTGCCACGCTGCCTGCCACCAGATGGGGATGTCACTTGCCACGCTGCCACCAGATGGAGATGTCACTTGCCACTCTGCCTGCCACCAGATGGGGATGTCACTTGCCATGCTGCCACCAGATGGAGATGTCACTTGCCACACTGCCTGGCTGCCACCAGATGGAGATGTCACTTGCCACTCTGCCTGCCACCAGATGGGGATGTCACTTGCCACACTGCCACCAGATGGGGATGTCACTTGCCACACTGCCACCAGATGGGGATGTCACTTGCCACGCTGCCACCAGATGGAGATGTCACTTGCCACACTGCCTGGCTGCCACCAGATGGGGATGTCACTTGCCACACTGCCTGGCTGCCACCAGATGGGGATGTCACTTGCCATGCTGCCACCAGATGGAGATGTCACTTGCCACACTGCCTGGCTGCCACCAGATGGGGATGTCACTTGCCACACTGCCTGGCTGCCACCAGATGGGGATGTCACTTGCCATGCTGCCACCAGATGGAGATGTCACTTGCCACACTGCCTGGCTGCCACCAGATGGGGATGTCACTTGCCATGCTGCCACCAGATGGAGATGTCACTTGCCACATTGCCTGGCTGCCACCAGATGGGGATGTCACTTGCCTTGCTGCCACCAGATGGAGATGTCACTTGACACTCTGCCTGGCTGCCACCAGATGGAGATATCACTTGCCACACTGCCTGGCTGCCACCAGATGGGGATGTCACTTGCCACACTGCCTGGCTGCCACCAGATGGAGATGTCACTTGCCACGCTGCCACCAGATGGGGATGTCACTTGCCATGCTGCCACCAGATGGGGATGTCATTTGCCATGCTGCCACCAGATGGGGATGTCACTTGCCACGCTGCCACCAGATGAGGATATCACTTGCCATGCTGCCACCAGATGGAGACGTCACTTGCCACACTGCCACCAGATGGAGATGTCACTTGCCACGCTGCCACCAGATGAGGATGTCACTTGCCACGCTGCCACCAGATGGGGATGTCACTTGCCACGCTGCCACCAGATGGGGATGTCACTTGCCACGCTGCCACCAGATGGAGACGTCACTTGCCACACTGCCACCAGATGGAGACGTCACTTGCCACGCTGCCACCAGATGAGGATGTCACTTGCCACGCTGCCACCAGATGGGGATGTCACTTGCCACGCTGCCACCAGATGGGGATGTCACTTGCCACGCTGCCACCAGATGTTGATGTCACTTGCCACACTGCCACCAGATGTTGATGTCACTTGCCACGCTGCCACCAGATGGGGATGTCACTTGCCATGCTGCCACCAGATGGAGACGTCACTTGCCACACTGCCACCAGATGTTGATGTCACTTGCCACGCTGCCTGTCTGCCACCAGATGAAGGAGGGCGGAACAGCGGTGCTGGCAATGAGAGATGTCATCTCTCTCCCCCCGCCGCAGCACCGCTGACATTACTTCTTCATCTTTTCAAAAATGGCGCCGGGCGGCGAAATCATGCTACTAAGCATGCGCCGCCCGGCCGAGCGTATACGAGCTTTCCCGAGCCCGGCCGCTTCAGAACTGCGCATGCGCAGTAGTGGCCGGCTCGCGGCCATCTTTTCTAAGGGCACCGGTGCCCTTAATCAACTTTAACGAGCAGCCCGAAAGGGGGGGCGGCCGCGAAGTTGCCGCAGGAGCGGCGCCGCCCCTGCACCACTGCCGCCCCGAGGCCTGGCCTCGGTGGCCTTGTGGCAAATCCGGCCCTGGTTATAACCACTTAAAGTCCAGCAACATACCAGTACATTGCTGGTCCTTGTTGGGCATATATTGTAAACTTTTTTTCATGCAGCCTGTGGGCTGAACGAAAAAAAGATATTGATCGGTGGGTATGCCCACCATTAAAATACCTCCCTTCATCCACCCACTTCTAATGATGGGCATACATGCACCGTATATATATGCCGAAGCATGAATGAATGGCGTACCTGCTAAGCAAATGATGGTTAACAAAAAAACAAAGTAACATTACAGTATAACAGTAATACTTACCATACCTGCAAAGAAAATACAAAAAAAAACATAGTAAAAAATAAAACATTTAACGTAACCTGTGCCTACCTAAAATATATATATGCCGAAGCATGGGGGCATCCTCCCGCAAAAGGCAGGAGCAAATTGCTCCTCCACCCACTGCTGCCCCCACGCTTCGGCATATATGCTGAAGTATGTAACTGTGGTGGTGAAATCACCTCCGACAGCGCTGGAGTCGCGGCTTTATCTATAGTTGGATCAAACGCTGTTGCTGTCAAGATAAATAAATCCGTGCTGCAACTGAATGGCGTACCTGCTAAGCAAATGATGGTTAACAAAAAAACAAAGTAACATTACAGTATAACAGTAATACTTACCATACCTGCAAAGCAAATACAAAAAAAACATAGTAAAAAATAAAACATTTAACGCAACCTGTGCCTACCTAAAATATATATATATGCCGAAGCATGGGGGCATCCTCCCGCAAAAGGCAGGAGCAAATTGCTCCTCCACCCACTGTTGCCCCCACGCTTCGGCATATATGCTGAAGTATGTAACTGTGGTGGTGAAATCACCTCCGACAGCGCTGGAGTCACGGCTTTATGTATCGTGGGAGCAAACGCTATTGCTGTCAAGATAAATAAATCCGCTCTGCAGCTGAATGGCGTACCTGAAAACAAAAAAGTGGTTAACAATAAAAAAAAAGTATAAAAAAATTGCATACCTATAAAGCAAACATGATAAAAACATAACAATAAAACATTGCAGTATAGAATGCAGAACAATAGAGAGAGAATAGAGAGAGAACAATAAAACAACAACTATTTTTGGTTTTTTTATTTTATATTTTTTTTGTATTTTTATTTTTTTTATTTTTTACACTTTTTTTAGTAACTTTAAACCATAAATCTACATGTATAGCCTGTGGCCCTGTCACAGAGCTTATACATCTTGACCCCGTATCTGGCACGGTTGCTGGGAAGGTACTGTTTGAATGACAAGTGGCCAGAAAATTTAATCAGGGACTCATCAACGCAGACAACTTGATGGGGGGTAAACAAGTCTGCAAAACGTTGGTTGAAGTGGTTTACGAGGGGCCGAATTTTGTAGAGCCGATCGTATCCAGGGTCTCCACGAGGACGACAGAGTTCATTGTCGTTGAAGTGCATGAACCGCAAAATCTGCTCGTATCGTGCCCTGGTCATGGAGGCAGAGAACACGGGCATATGGTGAATTGGGTCAGTGGATCAATATGACCGCAACTCACTCTTTTTAGTTATGCCCATGAGGAGGGAAAGGCCCAGAAAGGTCTTAAATTCAGAAACCGTAATTGGTCTCCAATCTCTGGCAAGGGAGGACTGGGGAATAGTGGCGATGTGTTGACCAGCGTACAAATTGCTTTGGTCCACAATAGATCTATAGAGATCTTCGGTGAAAAACAGCGAATAAAAATCCAGTGGCGTAAATTCAAATGTTTCCACCTGAATTCCGGGTTGGCCAGTGAAAGGGGGAAGTACGGGTGCTGCAGAAGTGGTGGGTTCCCAATTCGGATTGGCGAATGCAGCAGGAAGGGCACTATGGGCACGACGGGTTGTGTTTGTCTTCTTGGTGGCAGCGGGACACTACTTGTGCTTGCCACCTCGCCAGCTTGAACTGCACTTATGGGACTCGCCACGTCACCAAGTGTTACTGCAGTGCTGGATGTACGACCAGGGTGTACTAGGCTGCTGGTGCTTGCCAGTTCACCAGAAGGAAAAGCGGCACTAGTACTTCTCTGCTCCATAGGAGAGCCCTGCGGTTCTTGCACTTCAAGGACAGAAGAAGAAGTTCGGGGTCTGGTACGCCTGACCTTAGCAGGGACCACAACTCCGTCGTCAGAGCTATCTGTCATGGAGCCGCTGTCCTCTACAGGATCGTATTCTGAGCCTGAACTTGACAGATGAGTGACTTCCTCTTCACTATCTGTCATGCTCAGAAACGTGTAGGCCTCACAGGCAAAAAAGCTCCTGACTGTTAGCGACTGATTCAAAACGCTACCAAAAAACTGTTAGCGATTGCAGGGATCAGGCCTGACTCTTCAAACGCTGCAGTTATGTGTGCTTAGTGTTTTGTAAGTGTCAGTGATCGATCGATGCTGCACTTGGGTGGGCTGGGCTGGGCTGGGCCGAGGAGCAAAACACAGGTGCTAGCAGGTATCTGGGCTGATCCAGCTAACACTGCGTTTATGGGAACCCTAAACTGCTGGGGAGTATAGATCTGATCGGATCAGATATCGATCTGTTCAGATACTATAGCACTAAGGGAGGTGTATGCTGCGTGCGAGGGTTTTAGCGGTACTGGGGCTAACCTGACGCTGCCTGGGGCGACGCAGACCTTATCTGATCCTAAAAACTTAACTTATATCACCGCCTGGCAATTAGGGGGTTAAACCTTTATAAGGTAATAAACGGCGGGTGCCCTAAAACTATAATAAACTATAATAAACTATAAAAAACTATAAAAAACTATAAAAAACTATTAGAAACAAACGAACTAACCAGCGTCACCCGTAACACTTATACGGTGATCGCTGGTGAAAGGGTTAACTAGGGGGCAATCAAGGGGTTAAAACCTTTAGTAGGTAGTATATGGGGGTCCCTGTCGCTATAAAACACTGACAGCGAACCTATATACTTACCTCCCTAACTAGCGTCACCTGTGTCACTAATACAGCGATCAGAAAAACGATCGCTTAGCGACACTGGCGACGGGGGGTGATCAAGGGGTTAACTTTTATTAGGGGGGTTAGGGGGGTACCCTGGACCTAAAGGGGGGTACCCCAGACCTAAAGGGGGCTAACCTAACTGCCCTAACACTTATAACTGTCACAAACTCGAGGAGGGATGACATCACTTCCTGTGCCTCTGTTTACATTACAGAGACACAGGAAGGATTTTCATTCGCCGGGAGCGATCGGGAGGGGGTGGCCAACAATGGATGGCCTCCCCCTCACCTCTCATCGCCCGCGAACTCGAGCCAACCGCCTCTGGCACCGGGGGGGGTCCGATCGGACCCCCCACCCGCGGGAGGCAGATCACCTATGGGTACGTGATTCTGCCTGCCCGTGCCATTCTGCTGACGTATATCAGCGTGAGGCGGTCGGCAAGTGGTTAAATGATATTTTTGTTATTTTGAAAAGCCAAAATACAAGAAAAGTAGAAATTAAAAACTGGACTAAACAAATCATTTTTTGCGCATTAATCCTCTCGGTCCAGGTTAATGGAGGTGTAGAAAGGGTGTGTTATTCATACTTAGTGCTATAATGTGCCCCTCCTTTCCATGTCTCAAAGCTTGGATGTATGGCTGCAGGTCCAACTACAGTTAGATTGAATGCCTGAAGAAAGCTGGGCTAGAAGGAATCTTCTGAACTGAATTAAAGCACAAACAATGTTATCTTCCTTCTGTATATTACTAAACCCACCAATGCAATGGATTGGAGATGAGGTGAGGAAAACCTGTCCGGACTAGGTGACAACCAAGGCTACCTTTAAAAATAGATTGGAGAAGTAAGCATAGCCACTCAAAACCAGGAGCTATCCATGTGCTATGTGGTCTCATGGCGTCTAATGCACCCGACAGATCAGGAGTATACTTTTTTTCTCGACCCCCACATAACTCCTTCTCCCACATCGATTACTTCTTTGCTTCCCCTGCACTAATGACTGCCTATGCGATTCGGAAATCACAGACACCAGAATTTCTGATCACAGTCCCATCGTAATACACATGACACATGCTAAACCCTCATCCCCCTCACCCGCATGGCGCTTTCCTTCATATCTAGCAGACAATGAAGACTTCCGCCACATGCTATATGAAGCATGGAATGAATACACATCCACTAATGGAGTTCATATCACCGAACTGAACCTCTTTTGGGAAGCTGGTAAAGCTCTCCTGAGGGGGAAAATCATCTCCTATACCATCAATTTAAAAAACATGCCAGGCAACAATACCGACAAGCCAGTGAAGCTCGACGTTTGGCACACGAACACCTAACTCTAAACCGCACCCCCGATAATATACAAACATGGCGTCAGGCTAAACGTACATTTGACCTTTGGGCAGAACAACAGGAAGCAGCTAAAATGTTGTACTTTATATTATCACAGGTTTGGTAACACGGCAGGCAAACTATTGGCCAAACTGTGCTCGGAACCAAGGCGACCCACCCATATCTCTACCCTGAGAGATGCGACCGGCTCCCTGGTTACCTTGCCTGCCGAAATCAGCAACCTACTTGCAGAGTACTACACAGAACTATACGCAGCCGACCAGACTGACTAAGCTACTGCGGAAGCCCTCCTGGCTAAGACCCGTCTGCCCAAAGTTCAAACTGCACAGCTAGAGGGACTTAACGCTCCTATCACCTCTGATGATATCCGGCTGACAATCAAAAATATGACATCTGCCAAAGCCCCAGGCGGCTACATGGCTGAATTCTATAAATTGACCAACAACATTATTCCCGACACCCTGAAACATGTCGGGCTCATACCGTCCAATTTCTCTAATTAACGTGGATGTCAAAATCCTTTCTAAAATCATTGCATCACGCTTAGCCCCCCTACTCCCTTCTTTACTACATCTGGCTTTGTTCCAGGACGCTCAGCCACTCTAAACATATGTAAGGTTTTAATGGCACTAGAACATGCCAAAACACCCCCGATCAAGACGTCCCTATTATATCACTGGATGGCGAAAAAGCCTTCGACAACGTTAGTTTGTCCTGGCTGTTCAGAGTAATGGAACAACTTGGCTTCTCGGGCCCAATCATGCGATTCTTACAACAAATGTACGCATCGCCAACTGCGCGTCTTGTCACACCTGACTTTGTCTCAGACTCTATACTCTTAACAAAGGGAACGAGGCAGGGATGCCCCCTACCCCCTTAATCTTCAATATCGCCATTGAGCCCCTATCCAGAATACTCAACTCACACGATGGGATCAGTGGCATCGCCATGGGTAACCAAGTTCTGCGCTCTGCTCTATTCGCAGACGACATACTGTTATTCTCCAGTGACTCCCTCACAGACTTTGACAGACTCTGTGAACTTTTTGCGGCCTTTTGACTAAGCTCTGGCTTTCGCATAAATTTTGATAAAAGCGAAATTCTAGCGCTCCACTCACAGTTGTCTGCTAAATGGAGCCTTTTATCCCCATTTGCTATGGCAACTCAATATATCACATACCTATGCATCCATATAGAACGTGAGCCCTCCTCTCTATATGTACTCAATTATCCCCCATTAATAACGAAAATTTTTAAGGAGTTGGAAGCATGGGTTACCCTTCCCCTCCCCTCGCTCTTTGGGAGATGTGGGTAAAAGTGTAGTGGTAGAAATGAAAAGGAGATAAAAAAAAGCTAGTCTATCATGTATAAAAACTAATATCCATAAATATTATGTGTTTCACAACTGTAAAAGTGAAAAAAGGCGTCATGCGACTTAAAGTCGCAAGAAAGCGAATATATAGTGTCACAAGCAATTCAAATATATTGCAGGCAGAAGTGCAAAACAGTGTGGAGTGCGATAGACTACAATTGTCAACTGTTGAATACATTTACCCCAGAGACTGTTTGATTAATACAGCAACTGCCTCTTCTCAACAACCCGTTTATTGTTACCACCTCTGGGACTCTTATTTACTGTTTATTTTGCATTTTTTGGTTTCAGCTGTTATAATATTGTGTTTTTAATTTACCTAAGATCCATCATGGGTTTTATATTTGTATGCTTTATTGTAAGTTTACTTTATTAGTCACTTTCATATGATGACACTTTATAGTCTATCGCACTCCACACTGTTTTGCATTTCTGCCTGCAATATATTTGAATTGCTTGTGAAACTATTTATTCACTTTCTTGCGACTTTAAGTCTCATGACGCCTTTTTTTCACTTTTACAGTTGTGAAACACATAATATTTATGGATATTAGTTTTTATACATGAGAGACTAGCCTTTTTTATCTCCTTTTCATTTCTAGCGCTACACTTTTACCCACATTTCTATCACAATTATACCCCGTACACACGGTCGGACATTGATCGGACATTCCAACAACAAAATCCCAGGATTTTTTCCGACGGATGTTGGCTCAAACTTGTTTTGCGTACACGCGGTCGCACAAAGTTGTCGGAATTTCCGATCGCCAACAACGCGGTGACGTCAACCACGTCCGACGAGACTAGAAAAGGCCAGTTCAGAACCAAGCGCGGCACCCTTTGGGCTCCTTTTGCTAATCTCGTCTTAGTAAAAGTTCGGTGAGAGACGATTTGCGCTTTTTCAGACTCGTGGCTTTCAGAACGTTTTCTGCGGTTCAGTTTGTGCTTGTGGGTTTGTATCTGGTCTTCAGTGTGTGCAAGCAAGCTCCGCGTGACTTGGATTAGTCATTGTGTTCTTGTTCATTCGTTACTGTTTTTCAGGTCGCTCTTCACAGGCCTTGCTGTTCTTCAGTGCGTTCTGTTTCTTCGTTCTGAGCAGCCGACCGTTTTCTAGCCATGTTGCGTATACGTACTCCTCGTAGAGTTCGTGCTGTGCGGGGGCTTGGTGTTGGGGTCCTGACCTTGACACAAGTCCAGTCCATGAACAGGGTGGGGAGGAGTTCATGGACCAAGAATTGGTTGCTTCATCGTGACCAGTTCTCTCATATGCCTTTGCTCCGTGAGATCCGTGAGAATAATCCTGATGATTTCAGGAACTTTCTCAGGATGACGGACCCCGTATTGCTGGCTTTGCTGACCCCCTATATCAGCAGGCAGGATACCTGCATGAGGCAAGCCATCACTGCGGAGCAGAGGCTCGTCGCTACCCTGCGGTACTTGGCGACAGGGAGAAGCCTGCAGGACCTCAAGTTCTCAACAGGCATCTCCCCCCAGGCTCTGGGGATCATTATTCCAGAGACCTGTTCTGCCATCATCCAGGTCCTGCAGAAGGAGTATATGAAGGTAAGATTTTTATCCTTTAATATCACATTTTATTGTATATAATGTTTGCTAATATATTGTATTTCTCTCCTCATTCCCTAATTACCATGATTGTAATATGCTGTGAATGTCCCCTTTGTTCTCATGCATGCTGGATTTTTATGTCATTATTTTTTTAGTCCTTCATACATATTTGCCTTCACTAACCTCCCCAGTATGCTCTCCTGACCCTATATTCACCTCATGTAGTCACTTAACAATGTATTTTATCAGCTCCATAGTAGTGCTTTACCCCAAACACCCCTTAAAATGTTTTGAAATGTGATTTGTGCTTTAAATTCAGGCAGAGTGCCATAGACTTTTTTTTTTGTGGTGTCCCCAAATCATTTTTATTAACCCTCCCTCCCCCCAACTGATCCCAATTCTCTATCTATTCTCAATCATCTATCTGGTGACTTTGCCAAACCCATACACACTATACCCACCTCTTTTGTGGTCAGATGTATGGATGAATTCCCCAAAGCATGTAGTGCAAGGGCCTGCCTGTATACTTTCAAATGGTAATGTTTAAAGTTTTTGTATCCTATTATTATCTTGATAGGTAACAGCAGAATGTCCAAATGTGCTCAAATGTGTACAGTGTGTATTTATATCTTTGTATTAGGACACTTCTTACCTGTCCAGTGGGCTGCCAATAGTGTAACTAAGGAGGGTCTGTTCAAAGTCATACCCATTATTTAGGCATTCATCTCTCAATGAAGTGGAGAGGGTTACCTGTCCAAGATTCCCCCCCCCCTATAATGTTAGAAATGGCCCATGAGAGGGGGGGAGGGGGAATATGATAGGTGTACCTTATACTTTGGTGTTGTAAAATTCCCCTTAATAAATGTTATCTGGATGCTGGCCAAGAATGTTTGTGTCTAATATTCTTGCCATGTTTATGTGCAAAAATAGTAATTTTTTTTGTTTTCCTCAACAGTTTCCTTCCACGCCACAGGAATGGCAGACTGTGGCCTCCCACTTTGCCCAGCGGTGGGACTTTCCTAACTGCGGAGGGGCAATTGATGGGAAACACGTCCACATCGTCCCACCACCCAACTCGGGGTCGTACTATTATAATTACAAGGGGTTCAATAGTATTGTGATGTTGGCGGTGGTGTCGGCTAATTACGACTTCCTGTATGTGGACGTGGGGAAGAATGGCCGGATGTCCGATGGTGGAGTTATCGCCCAGACGGAGTTTTACAGGCGTCTCCAGAATGGCAGCTTAGACTTGCCACCTCCAGAAGATAATGTGGAAGGACTCCCATTCGTCTTCATTGCGGATGAAGCATTTGCGCTGGGGGACCATCTTATGCGGCCATTCCCGATGAGGACCCTCACCCACCACAACATTCTGCCAATTATGCTGGCTCAGTTGGGCCTGAGGCCAGAATTCTACATGAAACAACCCTGACGGCGCTTGAAAGTGGCCGTCCTGGCTTGCCCTCCCTGAGTGCCCGTGATGTCCGGTTAAGATACCTTGAGTTCTTTGCGGGTAGGGGGGCCATCAATATGCCAGACAATTTGTGAAGCCTTTATCAAATAAAAAAAAAGCTAATCTTTGGTGACATTTACTGCTTGTGTTTGTTTTAGCTGACCCTGACAGCAATGTGGGGAGTCCTGAAAATGGCGTGATTGTGTAACCTTATACAAAGCACTGTTGGGTGTTATTTACTAAAGGCAAAGACACTTTGCACTACAAGTGCACTTGAAACTGCACTGAAACTGCACTTGTAGTGCAAAGAGGATTTGCCCTTAGGAAATAACCCCGATTTTCACAGAAAGCAGCAATTACATCACCACAAAAGTGTTGTAGCGTTGAGACAATAATCCACACATTCTTGGAAACAATCTTTTTAATACCTGCACAATCACATGTGCATTTAGAAAAGGTTTTTAAAACAAACCAACATGTTTGTTGTATAACAATTTTTGGTGTGGCATTATCAAAAATAGAAATATCCATTTAAGATAAAACAGGCATGTGTAAAACCAACAAGAAAGACAAAAATCTTGAACTTACAAAGTTCACATATGGTAAAACTTGAAGGCAATATCAGACATGAGTATTTAGGAGCTGTGTTTGATATTGCGTTCAGATGGGGTGAAGTCACCCCTTGAAAAGCCAAATTTTGAAGATGCACACCAATCACGGGGGATCAAGGGACGTGTTTTGGGGGAGCAACCCCTTCCTCACAGCTACTTTATTATTTAAGAAGGGGTTGCACCCCCAAAACGCGTCCATTGATCTCCCGTGATGGCAGATAGCACATGTTGGCACACTGTGTGCATCCTCAAAATTTGGCTTTTCTAAACATCGCTAAAACATTTTTAAGATTGTAGCACACAAAAAAACAAAGTGATTTGGAGGGATTTTAAATTCGCCCCAAAACATCAAAGATGTTATTATTTTTTTGAATAACATCATTGATTTTTTTCTTGAGGTTTTCCAATTCTAAATTATACCCCATGATCTCCCCGATCAGGATCTGGGCACTTTCTGATGTGAAAAGATCTCGATCCACAACATCACGATCACCTAAAAAGAGAGAAACCAAACAAAAACAGGTATCAAAAATCTGCCGGCAACCATCTATTACCTGAGTCTGTGGTCGCAGACACTCACCTGTTGTGGTGTCAATTTCCACCACATCTTCTTCCTCCTCCTGCTCAGCTTGGGTTGGGGGTATTTCCCCTTCTTCCAGAGGTGGGGGGTCTGTGGTCTCCTCAGAAGAGGGGTGTCTTCCGAGTCTTTTCTCCCCTATGTAAAACAAAAATGGTATAATTAGCACACAGATATTTGATGGCCGAAATCTAAAGATGAAACATTGCTTGGAAGTGGGGTACAATTGTCTATTTTGGCAGAGTTCCAAGATGTAGCATTTTTATTGTCCTTTGTCAAGCTTCAATACTTTACCTGTTTTGTACAAGCTTCACAGATGGAGACCCCCCCCTATAGTATCCACTGGAGAACCTGTGTGGGCCCCCTATTAAAAAGGGTGTTCTTGTGTCCCACACTAGTGCTCCAGTGTCCAGATGTGAAAACAGCTGCTGAGTTTCCTCTCCTTACACAGAATCTAGTTTGCATTTCATTCTAGTAAAACAAACCCATCTACACAACCAAATATTTTTCATACAAATAGGCCCTAAAAAATGTTGGCAAATGCATATGGCCTAAACAATGGTGTTTTATAGGCCGAAAGTAAAATGTTTGATACAAACTAATAATGGGCCCATGAACATTAAAGTTGTCATTTTAAACTGTACAACACTTAAGAAAAGCATATGGAGCAGCACGAACGTAATAAAGACAAAAAGAATAGGAACACAGCACAACTACTTACTTTTTTGCAGCACTCTCCGGATCTTTCTGTACTGCTCGGGCTCTCTTAATTTCAGGTCTGACCACCGCTTCCTGAGCTGATCTTTCGATCGTCGTACCCCAAAATTCTGGTGCAGACTCTTGACCACTTTCGCCATGATCTTGGCCTTTCTGATATTGGGGTTGGGGTAAGGTCCATACTTTCCATCATAGTCGGCCTTCTTCAGGATGTCGACCATCTCCAACATCTCCCCAAAGGACATATTTGAGGCCTTAAATCGTCTCCTTCTGGATCGGGATGTTTCCGGATCCGGGCTTTCCTCCTCCTCGTTGCTATAATTAGCACACACCTGCTCTGGCTCCGCCATGTGCTCTTCACCCACTGCGCCGAACGAAAAGGGGCGGGGAATAGACTAGAAAGAACATCAGGGGCGGGCGGAGTTACACGCATGCGCAGTGTGTATAAAGCGTAACACGCGTGCGTAGTACGTACGATCTGTGAGTGGACGAAAGAGTATCGGAGGCGCCGATCGTGATAACGAAGGTAAGAGCCAAACTTGGGCCTATACTGCTTCTACATTGAGGCCTATATTGTAACAAGATTAGGAGAGTTTTGCCTGACATTAGGGTTTGTCTTGTGTTGTGTCTTGCAGTGAAAATGGATATCTTGAACGTTACTGACTTCATGGCAATCTTCATTGACATGTTCAGGGAACTGCCTTGTCTGTGGGAGATCAACCACCCACATTATAAGAACCAAACAAAGAGGAAGGCAGCACTGGATCAATTGTTGGAAATTGTGAAGCAGGAGATCCCCACGGCAGACATTACCTATTTGAGGATCCTAATTGGTGGCCTGAGAAGTACATACCTAAGGGAGCGCAAGAAAGTCCAGGATTCGCAGAGATCCGGAGCAGCAGATGACATCTATGTCCCCAGGATCTGGTACTATGACAGGCTGCATTTTCTGGCAGGCCAGACTGAACCCAGGCCATCACTCTCCGGTCTTCCTTCCACACTTCCTTCCCCCCCAGCTGAGGCTTCTGACGCCCAACCTGGGCCTTCCAGGCAGCAACATGTGGAGGAGCACAGCTTGAGCCAGGTATAGCATTCCTCTAAATAGTTCAGGTTGTCCAATCAATGATGTTAACTAGATGTTAGTTTGGAGTACTAATTTATGATTGTGATTGATGATGCAAAAACTAAAACTATGTCCCTTTTTCATACACAGGGAAGTCTCAGCCAGGAGGTGGCCGGGCCGTGCGGGCTGCCTGATATTCAGGTCCCTCCCCTACACCTGCAAAGAGAAAGTGGCAGGAAGAGGAGTACCCTAGAGGAGGCTGCCACAGGCCTCTTTTGGAAGGCTACAGAGGCCCTGGGAGCACCACACACTGTGGAGGAGGACTTTGCTGGCATAATTGCCTGTAAAATGCAGCGGATGGAGGAGGGCCAACAACTCATCTGTGAGTCATTAATGTTGGAAGCTCTCAATAAGGGGTTGAGAGCCCAACTAACATCTTGATACCCACATTTGTGACCTCGCACATGGTCCTCCTCCTCCTCCTCCTCCAGGTCCTTCTACTTCTCCTCCTCCTCCTCCAGGTCCTACTAGTCCTCCTCCTCCAGGTCCTACTCCTCCTCCTGCCACATCTCCAACAGCAGAGCCACAGCCGGGAATGAAGCGTGGAAGGAAGACCAGAAAGTGATGACCCTGGATCCAGTCTGGTCTGCCAAAAGATGCAGCCTCTTGTGGTACCACAGCCTGGGGACACAGATGTCATCTGCTGCTTTCCGGATCTCTGGGACTTCTGGACCAGACTGCACTCCCTTAGATATGGACTCCTCAGGCCACCAATTTTGATGTTCAAGAATTGATGTCTGCCCTGGGGGTCCAAGGCTTCGCTAATTTCTGCTGTTTATCCAGTGTTGCCTCCCTCTTTGTTTGGTTCTGAGCCCTTAATAAAGGATTTTTGGTTTCAATTATACTTGCCTATGTGTTTTTTCCTTCAAAAAGGACAGTTTGTTTGTGAGGATTCAGGTACATTTCAAAACTACAATGTGAAATTAACAAGAGACACCAACACCAAGCAATCTCCTTGAGATTAAATAATACAAGATAATAATGGTGTTGTGGTAACTTGACACACAAAACACACACAAAAATATTCTGGAGTAAAACTAAAAATAAAATAAAACAAAGATCAGCCTTGGAAAAAATACAAACCTAAAATCTAAAAAAAAAAATGCCTTTAAAAAAAAGAAAAATAATAAAAATATTTTTGTCAGATGTGACAAATCAAAATATATTAATGGAATCCGATAAATAATAAAGAAATACGTTTGTGAGAAGTCTGTGTGAATACGAGCAGCAAAACTACTTCATTCTTCTCACATTATAAAGAAGAAGAGAGTGCGCTGTATTAAACCATTTTTAACATTGCACCGTGACGAAAGTGTTGTATTCATTGCGAACGCTAAGTTTACCCGACCGAGCTGTTCCGTCTCGAAATTTCTTCTGAGCATGCGTGGCACTTTGTGCATCAGAACAGGCCACACACGGTCGAAATTGACGCGATCGGATTTTGTTGTCAGAAAATTTTATAGCCTGCTCTCAAACTTTGTGTGTCGGAAAATCCGATGGAAAATGTCCGATGGAGCCCACACAGTCGGAATTTCCGACAACACGCTCCGATCGGACATTGTCCATCAGAAAATCCGACCGTGTGTACGGGGCATTAGTCTAATTGTTGTGTTGGCTGCTTACACTTTATAGGTTGGTGCAGTATTTTACTTATATTTTCTCTTTTGGAGATGTCACATTTTTAAAATGGTGTAATTTGCACACCTACTCTACCTAATACAGACCATACCTCTTTTATTAAAACATTCTGATGTACAAAAAAATCCATAGGGCATTAACTACTTTATATGGTCCTGCAAATAGCCACGCATTGCGTTACAAAAACTTTGCCTCCCAAAGTCCGAGGGTGGGGCGGGTCTACCAAATACTCGTTTCTATAATCTCTCATACCTACTTACACAGGGCCTAGACTGGCTGAATGGAAAGTCTAAATACTGCAATATTTTACTCGAAGGTGCTTTGACCTCCCCACACACCCTTTCAGCCATCCTCCACTCCAGTCCTAATGCTCTACCACCTCACCTCACCTCAAATCAGTGTCATCAGAGAGTCACCGCTTGGAGGGAGGTATGGAAACTACTGGAATTACCATCAAGTATCTCACGCTATCTACCAATCCAAGGCAACCCTATGTTTCTCCCATCCACAAAGCATTTGATCTATGGCAAACCAAGGGCCTCACGAAAGTAACCTCCATATACCAGGACGAACCTGGCAAATTCATACCATTCCAAGCCCTATCGAGGGAATTTTCCTTGCTACTGACACACCTTCTTCTATCATCAATTATCTGACTATCTAAGGTCTTGTTATGGATATAAATCCGATCCCTTCCTTCATTGACACTGTGCTTCAGAGAAACGATTATTCCATCTCCAGTCTTTACTCCTATCTTATTCAACACCAATCAGAAAAATACCACCTCAAACCATTCCAAAAATGGTCTAACCTATTTGGTGACAATGAACTGCCGACAAAAATCCTTGAGGGATACAGACACGTCTGCAAACTTATATCAGAAACGTGGCATGAAACACAATTTAAGATCATGCACAGAACCTACTACCCATTCCGCATCAACAAAGAGGACCCAACTCAAGCGCAATGCCCCTGGTGCTCCCTACCTCGCCCCACATTGCTACACCATCTCTCTACACCATCTCTGGGACTGCACAGCCATCACCACCTATTGGGACTCTGTACTTGCCCACATCTGCAAAGTCAATAAAATGCAGCTTTTGAAAGATCGTTTACTATGTGTGTTTGGCTACACACCACCAGCATCCTCTTCAACTGCATTGGGACCCCTAAATATTCCACAGTGGGCTCATCTATGTCTCTTGGCTGCTCGCAGGACTATTATGTCCCACTGGATTTCACCAACACCACCCACTCTACCGGCAGTGAAAAGAGCTATGCTATTGCTCTTCTACTTAGAGAGGCTGGACACCATTACACTGAACTTTCATTCTACCTTACGCTTCTTCACGAGATGGTGTACATATATAGAGGCCACAGGCATCCCTGCAGTCAATCCAATCAGACCGGCAGGACAACGATCCGTCTCCTCTGCACCAAACAACTCGCTCTATCTATTACGCAGCTTACCACAATTCGCTCTCTATCGTGAGGCATTCGCCATAAGCTACCAATCATTACGCAGACTAAACCACTCATACGCTCGCACATACTCATAACTTCACCAATACTCTGCTTCACGTACTCTGTCAGCTCAATTACACACCCTACTGCCCGACTCAAATCTAATTGAATCTAGTCGTGTCGGCGGTGTAACGGTCCAAATCCTCGACACGACACTACACTTCCATTGTCACACAGCTTCTGCAGCCCGGTCTCCATCGTGAGGCACCTGCCACAAGCCACCAGTTGTTACTCAGTCCATTCATTTGTACTTTCATACCTACTCTCAATTTTGATGATATGCAACTCAATATTAGCTACGGGAAGCGCAACTTTAGCCAATGCCGGCTGCTTCACCTTTGCGTCACGGGCCACAGAGCGTATCCTAAGGTCACGTGCTACCTCAAGCAGCACAACACTTCATGGCTAGGCCAAGTGGATGTCCAGTGGCTGGGGCTTCACCTTTCCTCACACCCGACTCCCTCATTGACTGCCTTCTTGGCACGCAGATATAAGTCAGGGTTTCACAACAGCCTCATCACACTACACCACTTGACCCACGAGTGCAGGAATCTCCTCTCAGCTGCAGGGCGCATGGCTGTCCAAAGTGGACATGTCAGATGCGTCTTAATTATGGCCCATTGAGCCCAGTGGCATGGCATTAAAATGGAAGGTACATGATCACAATCAAGTTCATAGGCTGGATTCAGCAAGTACAGTAGGTTGACAAGGCAGGACGAATTCCTTGCAAATGACATATTCATGTTTATTCTGTTAGCATTGCCACCTCAGGTAGTCATGGATGCCACAGCCTCCACAGGCTTCGCTGCAATTTTTGGCCATCGCTGGTTTGCAGGACCATGGCCACCAGAAATCCTTCCAAATCCCTGGTTTGGTCAGTCACCCTCACTTTTCGAACTATATCCCATCGTAGCAGCCGCTTAGGTCTGGGACCATACCTGTACAGGACAAACAGTGGCTTGCTACAGACAACAGGCCATGGTCGAACGTATTAACAAGGCAGGTCCAAGTCGCTTACTGTCATGTCCCTCCTACGCGGCAGGTGCAGTTGTCCCTGCAGCATCAATTAATGTTCACTGCATTCCTATCCTGGGCAGGCACAACGTTGCAGCAGACGCACTGTCCCGCTTAACTTTACTTTGTTCCTTCAGCAGAAACCCAGAGCTGAGCCAACTACTTCTCCTATCCCATCTTGGTCCCTGCTGACCACGGGCTAAAGACACACCTTCACAACGCAACCCATCTTGTTAAATCGGACAATCTTCCACACACACTGTAGGCCTATCACCCTGCTTGGAATCACAGGTTCCTAGCCTCATGACCCGGAGCAGCGACAGGAGACATCAAGCACGTCCTAGCCTTATATCGTATTGCACATGCAGCTGGCTCTATCTCATAACACCATCAGGTTATACTTAGCCAGCATCCAACATTTTGTCCTTACAGGACCCCGGAAAGCCATCATTGTTCGCAACCTGTACAGTTAAAAACCCCTTCTACGCGGCATACAGAAGCATCAGCCCGTATCCAACTACAAACGCTAACCCACCACAAGTGCCATCTACAGGGACATGTCGACCATCCTTTCACGTTCCTCATTTGGGTTTCTACCCAGCCCGATCATCCAAGCACCCATCTATCTGGCCTTATACGGCTTTTTGCGGCCCAGCGAGTTTAACTTTAGCGGCCACACTTCGTGGCGTCCAAACACTTCAATCCGGGCCGACATCAATCTTTCCAGACCAACAACGTCTGGTGCCCAGTAGAGATACTCGCTTACTCTCTTACCTAGCCAGCCAGTCGAACTCCAGCCCTTGCTACCTTTCTGACCAGCCCCCAGAGTGGCAGACAGTTCATCAGGCACGTTAGGATCCTCCTGGTCAACCTAGGCCTCGACCACGGCCACTTTTTCGAACACTCATTTCGGATCGGAGCGACCTTTCCCACATCTCAGCACAGGGTACAAGACCATGCCTGTTATAAAAGGTGGGCAGATGGAAATCCGCTTGCTTCACTCAGTATATTCCGAATCCTGAGGTGGAGATGTTGCAAGCCTCCAGCAAGCTTGCTCTGTAGTACGTTACCAGCTCATCAAAGTAGTTACCTCCCTATCCAAGTGTTCTTGCCCCCTTTTTAGGCATATCGTCCAGCCGACAAGGGCACACTTCAGGTCTGTTTCACGTTGTTAGTCTTGTGGTTTGTTTATGTGGTTCATATCTCTCCCGGTTATAGGGCTGGAACCATAAATAAGAAGGCCAGTATGGTGGCCTGAAATTATGGGAGGAGCCTGGGGGGTATTTAAAGCACACCACTCATATAGATAGATAGATAGATAGATAGATAGATAGATAGATAGATAGATAGATAGATAGATAGATAGATATATCTATATATATATATATATATATAGATAGATAGATAGATAGATAGATAGATAGATAGATAGATAGATAGATAGATAGATAGATAGATAGATAGATAGATAGATAGATAGATATAGATATATATCTATATCTATAGATAGATAGATAGATAGATAGATAGATAGATAGATAGATAGATAGATAGATAGATAGATAGATAGATAGATATTATCTTTTTTACACACTTGTTTTCAGTTTAGACACATTTTTAGTCAGCAGTGCCACATGCCATTAGTAAACAAGCGCTCTTTGTAATACAAAGTAAAAGGAGAATAGAGGCTAGAGTGACCCTCTATCCCTCTATGTCATGGTTTTGGCAGTCAGGAGAGGCTAGGGACCCAACAGGGGCACAGATCTGGCCATTGTAGCTTCACAGGTACTTCAGCACTCAATGTAGTCCTTCCAAACTGAATTATCAATTTAGAAGGGTCTGGCAACAATATGCCAGTAATAGCTCCTGTCGAACAATAACAGGCATTCTATTTTATCACTACATCATTTTAAACTAAAGCATCCTTTTTGAACTTAGTAACCAAGCTTTTATCATAGAATAAAGCCTACAGAGAAAAAGAAATTGTAATGATGATAACATTATAAGCTGTGTCGAAAAATGCCAGATGATAAATGATGCATGAATCCAGGTCATGCTGTCAGAAGCAAAGGCATGATTGCCAGCTGAAGACAGTGGAACAGTGATGAAATATGACAGCAGAAAGGAAGGACTCTAAATGGTTTCACACTTCAATCCAACATCAGGGTACAGGCACAAGATTACTCTGTTTGTCCTCCAGGAATTTTTTTGAAAAAGCTCTCACACAAGAAAATCAAACAGACAGACTGAAGAATCACACCCTGGGGAGCTGTTACACTGAGTTATATTCACAGAAATCTGACAGATAAATAATTGTTGACCTGTGCTCCGGATTGAGGATGATTAGGCACTCTGCGTGTCTGGTGACAGTTGTGAAACGTTGCTGACTCCTATCTTGTACATTGGAGCCATGACAAAACCAACACCAAAGACTCTCCCAGCCACTCTCTGGGTTCCATTGTTCCATCTATAATGGAGCTGTAAGCAATGACATGTTCCTTTAAAATGGAAGAGTGCCTGGGAAGAGCTGGCTGCATAGCTAATATCACAAAAGGGCTTAATTAATATGAACCTTGACCACCTCTACAGAGTCAAAGTCATCATACATTGCAAATCAATTCACTGACTTCATACTCACTACAAAAGCTCTTTATCTCTAATATCTGTTATAGACAGACTTAGCAAGTGGCTAGCAATGTTACACTTGTTTTAGGATAGCTCGTATAAATGTGGGCACTGGCATTTTTACACAGAAATTTAGGCGTGATGGCCAAAGGTATTATAAAGTGCGGTAGTGATTCACAAAGGGCAGTGATCTACAACAAGCTTTTAGATTTTTTAGACATTGCTGATTTTCACTGCTGGGCCAGGCAATCCTCAGGCAACTTGAATAAAATATTTGGCTAACACAACTGCATGGTTTTGTCATTACCTGATGACTAAAGTCTTACAAGGGGTTATTAGCAGCTCAATGCTGAAACCTGTCACTATAGTGAGTAAAGCAGGGTCACCTTCTCATGGGTATTCAGTGCAGACTAGAGCTGGTCACTAGGGGAGTAATGTTATTATACATTGGGTAACTTTTCTAGCAATCACAACAGCTTTCAACTGCTTCATAGTTTTGACCTGCTGAACCGACAAGGTTCAAACCATCTATGGCCAGCTTAAAGTGATTGTAAAGTCTTGTTTAAAAAAAAACTTAAATAAATAACAAACATGTTATACTTTCCTGCTCTATGCAGTTGGTTTTGCACGGAGCAGCCCCGATCCTTCTCTTCTCTGGTCCCTCTTCTGTGCTACCAGCCCCTCCCTCCTGTTGAGTGCCCCCACAGCAAGCAGCTTGCTATGGGGGGCACCCGAGCTGAGTCACTGCTCCCTGTGTCTATTCAGACATGGAGCCGTGACCTGGCCCCATCCCTTCTCTCTCCTGATTGGCTGACTGATTTTAAATTGACAGCAGCGGGAGCCAATCGCGTTGCACTGCTGTCTCAGCCAATCAGGAGGGGAGTCCAGGGCAGCTTAGACACTCCTGCAACATCACTGGATAAAGACGGGCTCAGGTATTAGGGATATCAGGTAAGAAGTGGGATACTGCACACAGAAAGTTTTTTTTTTTTTATCCTAATGCATACTAAAAAAACCTTCTGCCTGTACAATCCCTTTAAGTGTCTTGATTGAAAGCTACTGGCTGACTGCAACCCTCCCTATTCAACTGCACCAGTGACTTATATTTCTTGGCAGCAGTGTTACCTCTATGGTCCAAGGTTACAAAGTTAGACCACTTGACCCCCTCCTTCTATATAATAAAAAAACAAGCCATACAGGTGTGCTATGGGAGCTGCAAAAGATCATGAAGCTAAGCTGGCTGGCTATGTTGACCAGCAGGCATTGTTAGGAACTGGGTCACCTGCTGGTGGCACTGTGGTTCCTGAACCTGAAGGGTGTAGTTTAAGAGTCCACGAGAGAGTGTCTCCCAACAGGCAGGCAGCAAGGTAACAAAGGGAGAGACAGGAGCAAAGTCAGGACAAGCCGGGATCAGAAGGAGTAGTCAGGAACAAGCCAAAAGTCTACTGGAACAGGTTTTCAGAATCAACGGGTAGCATGGGGTCATAGGGAAAGCTGTAGACCAGACAGCAATGAACCTGGGCATCAGTCTCCTTTAAATAGCACATCTGACGCCAAGAACTGTCACAACATGCAGGCGCGCATCCCTGTGCACGCACGTGCACTGTCATTCGTGCATCTGCACATGCGCATGCGCTGTGCAGCTCTTCTTACTGGGAATGTTATTCTGCTGCTGACATTTTGGTTACTGGCTTGCCCTTTCTGACATTGCTCCCTCCCAATGGGCAGCCTACGGCTGCCCAATTGAGCCACTCTTCCTGGATGGGACCTCTTAAAGGACTGGACCGGTCTCTTGCCATGGACATTGCACTCTGGTTCCCATGAATTTTCCTCTGGCCCATACCCTTTCCATTTCACCAAGTACTGTACCTGAGTACGCCTTTTTCTACAGTCCAGGATTGATTCTACTTTAAACTCTTCTTCACCGTTGACAAGTATGGGTTCAGGGGGACAAGTGTTTCAGCCGGTAAAGGAGTCAGGAACTGCGGGTTTACGTAGAGCTACATGGAAGACAGGATGTATCCGACATGACTCTGGCAATTCTAGTTCATAGGCCACATTATTAATCCTTCTTTTAACCAAAAAGGGCCCCACAAATTTAAAACCCAATTTCTTTGAAGGGTGTGCAAGCTTCAAATTTAAGGTTGAAAACCAAACCTGATCTCCCGGTTCCAGACTAAGCTCCCCTCTTCTCTTCTTATCGAATACCTCTTTGTTGTATCCCTGAGTCTTTGTCTTTGTTTCCTGTAGCAGCATGTTATTTGCATCAAAGAAGTTCACTGTCTCTTGGACAGCTGGTACTGCGCATTCTGGAATGGTGTTGGCCAAGAATGATGGGTGGAAGCCGTAATTGGCGAAGAATGGAGACTGATTTGTGGCAGAGTGAACAGAATTATTGTAGATGAATTCAGCTAGAAGTAGTAATGACACCCAATTATCCTGGGAAAATGAAGAGAAACAGCATAAGTATTGCTCGAGTGTTTGGTTAGTTCTCTCTCCATCTGGCCATTTGTCTGTGGGTGATAGGCAGAAGAGAAGTATAGATCAATCTTTAGGGATTCACATAGTGCTCTCCAGAATTTGGAAGTAAACTGTACAATGATTTGCAGGAATACCATGAAGCCTTACAATTTCCTTGACAAAGATCTTTGCAGTTTCAGGGGCAGAGGGTGTACCCTTCATTGGTAGGAAGTGCGCCATTTTTGAAAGTCTATCTACTAGCACACAGATAGTAGAGTAGCATCCTGATGGGGGAAGCTCCACGATGAAGTCCATGGAGATCATCTTCCAGGGTCTCTTCGGGACAGACAGTGGTTTCAACAGACCCCATGGCTTGGATTTGCTACCCTTATTTTGGATACATGTGGTACATGACTCCACATATTTCTTGCAATCCTTCTGTAACTGTGGCCACCACAAGGTGCGTTGTAACAGTTCAGAAGTCTTGTATACACCGAAATGGCCAGCCAACCTATGGTCATGTGTGTGTGTGTGTGTCACCGGCGCAAAACCAAAAACTCCTAATTACTTTACTTGTAATTGCCTTAGCTGCTGCATCCAAAAAAACTTCTCATAGAGATATACTACAGGTGCTGTGTGTGTGGATGCGCTGCTTCCATCTAAATACGCTTATATCCTGTCTATAAAGTGCAAACTTATTCCATATACAACCTAAGATCATATGCAATCAATAAAGATTTTTTTACATATCAAAAATTATAAAATTTATAAAAGTTCAATAATTCAATAATTTGTGTCACATAATAGCAAAGTCTCCCAGTGATGCGTTCAAATCTTCTGTCAATTGCCGTGATTGGCGTGCGCTTGTAATAATACAATGTGCTAGTGACTTAGTGCTCCACCTCCACCTGTGAGATTGGCCACTCACCGGATATTCCTTTAAAACTACACCTTTGGTTCATTCATGGGGATAACCACTCCACTCAAAGGGAACTTCTTCAACAGATATAATTGGACCATAATGTTCCTCATGAAACATGAATAAAAACGATCATCGCGCAATACCGTTAATACTGTTTATTATAAACACAAAGTAAAAACTGTGCACTCACATTATGTGTGCCCCCCAGCCGGCACAAAGCTATTCCAACAGTTAGGGACGGGTAGGTATAGCCACCTAGTTCGCCTATGTGTGCTATGCGACCTCCGTTCCTCCCCTCTTGCCTGTTCGCGTCCTCACCAATCCCGTTCGTATTGGAGCTTCCTGATGACGCAAATTGCGAAACGCGTAGAGGCTGCTGGGAAACACATACCCACGTGATCCAATACGAACGGGATTGGTGAGGACGCGAACAGGCAAGAGGGGAGGAACGGAGGTCGCATAGCACACATAGGCGAACTAGGTGGCTATACCTACCCGTCCCTAACTGTTGGAATAGCTTTGTGCCGGCTGGGGGGCACACATAAATGTGAGTGCACAGTTTTTACTTTGTGTTTATAATAAACAGTATTAACGGTATTGCGCGATGATCGTTTTTATTCATGTTTCATGAGGAACATTATGGTCCAATTATATCTGTTGAAGAAGTTCCCTTTGAGTGGAGTGGTTATCCCCATGAATGAACCAAAGGTGTAGTTTTAAAGGAATATCCGGTGAGTGGCCAATCTCACAGGTGGAGGTGGAGCACTAAGTCACTAGCACATTGTATTATTACAAGCGCACGCCAATCACGGCAATTGACAGAAGATTTGAACGCATCATTGGGAGACTTTGCTATTATGTGACACAAATTATTGAATTATTGAACTTTTATAAATTTTATAATTTTTGATATGTAAAAAAATCTTTATTGATTGCATATGATCTTAGGTTGTATATGGAATAAGTTTGCACTTTATAGACAGGATATAAGCGTATTTAGATGGAAGCAGCGCATCCACACACACAGCACCTGTAACCTATGGTCATGGCAGGACCCCAGGATAACAACTCATAGACCTTCTGGTACAAAAATGTTATCCTTGTACCACAATAGACCCTCTCTTGCCTGCAGAGTTGTGTCTGAAGGAGAAGGAGTTCCCATGGAAGCTTGCCTGATTTGTGACAGCAAATCACCTTGAAGCACAAAGAAAGTTTCTGGAAGACAAGATGATATCCGGAGGTCTGGGAACTTCTGATTCATTAAACATGTGGGAAAGTGCATCGGTTTCGTGTTCTTCGACCCTGGTCTGTAAGTAATATGGAAAGAAAATCTGGTAAAGAAAAGCGCCCACCTGGCCTGACGTGGTTTCAACCTCTTGGCAACTTTCAGGTGTTCCAGATTTTTATGATCAAATATAAACGGTGAACCACAAAGAGAAATAATGTATTCTCTAGTAAAGTTTTGCCAACATCCCTTTATAATTTACTGTATGAGGACCTTTAAAAAGGGACACAAGTACGCCCCCCCCCCCCCCGGTACAGTGGGACTTTAGGGGTGAACAGAAAGAAAATTGTGCATCATAAAATATTATTTACTTATAAAGATAATTAAAAAGCATGTCTAAAAACATGACCACAATTAATACAGCACATTGAGTGCAAAACAAGGGAAAGTTTACACATAAATGCATTAATTTACAAATTCAAGAATGAACATGAATTTCCTTCATTAGCCTAACATGTTTAAGGAAAAATATCCTCAGAGGCGTTTTTAGGATATAGATATATTCTGAAAGAAAGCAAAAACAGTTTTATCAGAATATCTTTCAAAGCAGCATCAACATTTGTAGTATATGAGCATGTTCAGCGTATGTACCAACATTGAATTGTAGAAAAATGTTAAAAGATAAATTTGTTTAGATAAATAATTAATAAATTTGCCGCTGTTTGTCCATAAAGTTGATGAACCCCGTCTGAGGTTGGAACAGCCCTCACAAAGGTCCCCAAAGGACGACCACCACAACGTGACCGCAAAGAAACCCTGAGGAATAATAAAGTAATTAAGTTGATGTAGGAGAAAAATATATGCATATAGGTATATGTATATATGAATATGTGGGGGATGGTAATATTATAGGTATTTAGAATAAAACTCACTTCTGAATGTACTAAAAAGCCTCTGTTTTTATGCCTAAAAAAGGATATGGATTCTAATAGCGCATAGCTAATTTTGTTAATCAGTTACGTTGGAGAATCCCATATGGATAAAATAAAGTGGAGAGAGGCAAAAGAAGGGGGGAGGGAGTGAAGCAAAAGCGTCTTTGTCCCTTTTAGAGTGTGAGTAAGCAAATGCACCTCCTCTCTTTCAAGATGCCACTTGGGTATATAGTGCACAGGCTAGATTTAAATACAGTGAGGAAAAACGGGAGGGTGAGGGGGAGAAGAAAAGAGAAAGAGAAACCCCCATGTCTAAACTTGTAACTTACTTAGAAAGAGTATATGAGCATGTAGGCACAGGTGGCTGGGACGTTGTTGCTCCTGAAAGGCAAAAATTTGCACTGAGCCATACGCCAACTGTGGATTTTAAAAGCCGCCGGCGCATGCGCAGAGCTCTGGTGGAGTTGATGTCAGCAAAGTATGTTGGCTTGTATGTGCGGCGTCATCGCGTATATCAACACGATGGTGTCATCACATGGCAACCTAGGATGGGGCCAGTGGACCAGTCGCAGTGCCCCAAACTCAAACAAATCTCATAGCAAATTTAAACAAAAGATAAAAAAGTGTCCCCAGTTGTATCAACGGCAACCACAAAGCCGCCGGGAGGCAGCCAAACATAGACATGAACAACTTAAGAAAATATATAATCGAAATGAAAAACTAACCTCAAAATGTGCGGAAGGAGCTATGGGGGAACATGATGGGGAACCTCCAGGGCAAAAACTGCCCTACTGGAGGAACATATCTCAAAAGAACCCGTACCTCCATCGGATACACAGAAATTTTTTAAAAAGTCAGACAAATTTCCCTCATTTGCCCGCAATCCTAACCTAGCGGCCTTCGTAGCTTCAACTACAGCAGAAATTCGCAAAATAAAACCACATGTACCTTGTAGCAATCTCACTAGGGACGAACAAGCTGCATTAGAATCCCTAAAAAAGGAACCCTCCCTAACAATTAAACCATCTGATAAGGGTGGAAACATCGTCATTATGACTAATGAGCAATATGCAGCAATGTGTCGAAAAGTTGTCGCAAACAAATCATGGTACAAACCCATCTCAAAAGGCATTGTTGAAAAATTTAACGACGCCTTTTATGATCTGGTGGATGAGGCGTTTTGCAATGGGGCCATCGACAAAGATGTTTGGGAGTACATCAGAACATCTCACCCTCGTATTCCCACCTTATATTGCCTCCCAAAAATACACAAAAACTAAAAAATTCCCCCAGGCCCCCCTATCATTTCAGGGAACGGTTCTATAACGAAAACTTACTTACTTACGTAAATTTATTGACAGTCACCTCAGACACTTTGTTGCCAATTTATCTTCATATATCAAAGACACTATCCACCTATTACAAAACCTAGAAGGACTACACATCCCACCTCACTCTTTTTTTGGTTGCTATTGACGTAGAAGCGTTATATAGCTCCATCCCTCACCACCTTGGTCTCTCAGCAATAAAACATGTTATATCACAATCTCACAAAGATGATCATAAACTAAATTCTTTTTTGCTAGAGGCGTTAGACTTTATTTTAATCCACAACACATTTTCTTTTGATGGATCCCACTACCTCCAGGTGCAGGAGGTTGCGATGGGGACTTGTTGTGCCCCATCGTATGTCAACCTGTACCTGGGGGAGTGGGAGCAATCTCTTCTATCTGATGACAGTCTATCATCTTATACCACCCACGTTGTAGCGTGGTTTTCAGGTATATAGATGGTGCACTGATAGTATGGGATGGCACACCAGAGAACCTACAAGCTTTTGTATGTGCTATGAACAAAAATATGTTCAGCCTTTATTTTACAATGACCTTTAGTGACACTTCCATTACATTTCTGGATTTAAATATCATGAAGTCAGCAGATGGCTCACTATCCACCGGTCTCTACCGCAAAGAGACTGCTGGGAATACCATTCTCCATGCGTCCAGTTCGCACCCTGAGCCTTTGGTTTTGTCCATTCCATATTGGCAATATCTGAGGCTCAGACACAATTGCTCCACGGACACAGAATTTGTCCGTGAGGCAAATTCACTAAAAAAAATGCCTTAAAAATGCTTTTAAACGTGCAGGCGGACAAGTGAGACAGGATGTACTTTTCTCTATTCTAGATTGATAACTACTTACAATAAACAACACAAAGCCATCAAAAAAAAATCTTACAGAAACACTGGAACCTGCTACAAATTGACCCAAATTTAAAATCCCATATATCGGCGACACCCAACATCACCTTTAGACGAGCACGCTCACTAAGAGACCATTTGGTCAAAAGCGAGTACACTGGTACCTTTCGGTCGGATATCTGCAAAAGACCTGGTACTTTTACCTGTGGTGGGTATAAATGTTGTTGATATATGAATACACAATCAAAATTTGTATTACCAAATGACAAAATGCATAGACCCAGACACTATACTAATTGCAAAACACCTGGAGTCATTTACCTACTAACTTGCCAATGCAAATGCTTCTACATTGGCAAAACCAAATTAGAATTTTATAAGAGAGCAGCACGTCATATCACCAGCATGAAACATGCGAACCCGGACCTCCCTCTGGGGCGACATGTACGAGATCACCATGCTGGCAGGTTCCCTCATGTTCTATTCATGTTCTATTCACCATCCTCGACCAAGTCCATCCTGACAATAGAGGTGGTGATTGGAACAAAATCTTGCTCCAGAGGGAGGCCCATTGGATTGCTGACCTCAATGCTACTTCATTTCCAGGACTCAATACCCAATTAAATTTTCGTCCTTTTTGGATGGATTTGTCTCAGGAGGATGTGAGGATGTGAAAAAGAGTAATTACTGGTTTAGGAATTTATTTTCATTCTCATTTATATATGCAAACTTACCTTAGTCAATTAACTTTGATGCGATTTGCATTTCTGTGTATGTATTCTTTCTCTCTTGTTTTCCTTTTTTAACATCATACAATGTAAACTGATAAGCTTGATGATAACATGATAATCTATGCTTTATGCTGTATGTCATGTAAACTGCTATGATCAATGACAACATGATGATTTATGCTTTTATGTCATATGCTATACTATACATCCGTCTACTCAAGTCATAAGTGTACGTCTTCCAATTTGTTTTTTCAACCTAGCTCCATTGAGTATATGTGACCATGTCCGCATTATTATTGATATATCTTTGTATCACCATACAATTCTTTCCAATTCTTTGTTTTACAAACCAAAAAAAAACAATCACTAAAAGCTAATAATATTATTCCCGCTTAGTTTTTCCCCTCTTTTCCGTGTGGGGCTCGGTCCATCCCCTCCCGGCGCACAGGGACCCATCCTTTTTCCTCTCTATGTCCATGGGGGAGATGGCGGGCCCCTGCCATGTTGCATGCCTCACCAGCCCTTGGTGCCCCTCAGGTTGCCTGTGAAATTGTGACTGTTTTGCGCCGGAGGGACTGACCTGCATGACGCTTCACCGCTGCCTCAAGCAGCGGTGTGGTGCCGTGCAGTTTTTTCCCTGGAGGTTCCCCATCGTGTTCCCCCATAGCTCCTTCCGCACATTTTGAGATTCGTTTTTCATTTCAATTATATATTTTCTTTAGTTGTTCATGTCTATGTTTGGCTGCCTCCCGGCGACATTGTGGTTGCCGTGGATACGACTGGGGACACTTTTTTTTATCTTTTGTTTAAATTTGCTGTGAGATTTGTTCGACTTTGGAGCACTGTGATTGGTCCACTGGCCCTGTCCTAGGTCGCCATGTGATGAGGTCATCCCGTTGATATACACGATGACACCGCACATACAAGCCAACATACATTGCTGACACCAACTCCACCAGAGCACTGCGCATGCACTGGCGGCTTTTAAAGTCCGCAGCTGGCGTATGGCTCAGTGCAAATTTTTGCCTTTCAGGAGCAACAACACCCCAGCCACCTGTGCCTACATGCTCATATACTCTTTCTAAGTAAGTTACAAGTTTAGACATGGGGGTTTCTCTTTCTCTTTTCTTCTCCCCCTCACCCTCCCGTTTTTCCTCACTGTATTTAAATCTAGCCTGTGCACTATATACCCAAGTGGCATCTTCAAAGAGAGGAGGTGCATTTGCTTACTCACACTCTAAAAGGGACAAGACGCTTTTGCTTCACTCCCCCCTCCCCCCCCCCTTCTTTTGCCTCTCTCCCCTTTGTTTTATTCATAAGGGATTCTCAAATTTAACTGATTACAAACAAAATTAGCTATGCGCTATTAGAATCCATATCCTTTTCTAGGCATAAAAACAGAGGCTTTTTAGTACATTCAGAAGTGAGTTTTATTCTAAATACCTATAATATTATCATCCCCGACATATACCTATATACATATACCTATATGCATGTATTTTTCTCATACATCAACTTAATTACTTTATTATCCCTCAGAGCTTCTTTGCGGTCACGTTGTGGTGGTCGTCCTTTGGAGAGCTTTGTGAGGGCTGTTCTGAGCTCAGACGGGGTTCATCAACTTGATGGACAAACAGCGGCAAATTTATGAATTATTTTTCTAAACAAATTTATTTTTTAACATTTTTCTACAATTCAATACTGGTACATACGCTGGACATGCTCATATACTACAAATGTTGATGCTGCTTTGAAAGACATTCTGATAAAACTGTTTTTGCTTTCTTTCAGAATATATCTATACCCTCTTCTAAAAACGCCTCTGAGGAAGGAATATTTTCCCGAAACATGTTAGGCTAATGGAGGAAATTCATGTTCATTCTTGAATTTGTAAAATAATGCATTTATGTGTAAACTTTCCCTTGTTTTGCACTCAATGTGCTGTACTAATTGTGGTCATGTTTTTATACATGCTTTTTAATTATCTTTATAAATAAATTATATTTGATGATACACAATTTTCTTTCTGTTCGCCCCTAAAGTCCCACTGTACCGGGGGTACTTGTGTCCCTTTTTAAGTGTCCTCATACAATAGATTTTTATGATCAGTATAGATCAGGATTGGATGTGCTGCTCCTTCCAAGAGGTACTGCCACTCTTCATGTGCTGCTTTGATTGTCAACAGTTCCCAATCTCCAACGTCCTAATTTCTTTCTGCTTCTGATAAGTTACGGGAAAAAAATGCAATCGGGTGCAATAGAGCCTTGGACCCCTGTCTCTGGGAAAGGACTGCTACGACTGCTGTTTCAGATGCGTCTACCTCCAAAATGTATAGGAAAGCTGGATCAGGATGTTTTAAGACAGATGCAGATTCTTGAGAGTCTCAAAGGCAGTTTGTGCCTCAGAGGACCAATGGAACCAGATGCCTTGCTTAGTTAGCTGTGTGATGGGGGAGATGATGGCTGAAAATCCCCTGATAAATTTTCAATAAAAATATGCGAACCCCCACAAAGCGTTGGATACCTTTTTTATCTGCAGGGACTGGCCAGTCAAGGATGGTAGCAACCTTCTGATGATCCATCTTGATACCTTCCACCAAAATTATCAACCCTAGGAACTGGATACTTTGGCATTCAAACTCGCACTTCTCAGGTTTTGCGTAAAGACCATGTTGCTGAAGCCGCTTTAGCACACTTCCAACTGTCCGCTGTGTTTGTCCAGAGATAAGTAAAAGATCAGGATATCGTCCAGATATATTATGACAAACAGATCTAGATAGTCTCTGAAAATTAACATTAACATTAACAAAATGCTGGAATGTGGCAGGGGCATTACACAGTCCAAAGGGCATCACCAAATATTCAAAATGCCCGAATTGGGTGCGGAAAGCCATTTTCCATTCGTCTCCACTTCGGATACGAACCAAATTATAAGCCCCTCGAGGGTCCAATTTAGAGAAAATCTAGTTGTTGCCCCAAGTCTTTGAAACAATTTTGGTACCAAGGAAAGGGGGTACTGGTTTTTAATTGTGATCTTAATGAGTTCACAATAATCTACGCAGGGCCATAGAGAGTGATCCTTCTTCTCTGCAAAGAAAATTCCTGCCCCTGCCGGAGAAGTGGATGGTCGGATGAACCCCTCCTCTAAATTGTCATTGATTTAAGTCTTTAAGGTCCCCAACTCAAGTTCTGCTAGGGGGAATATTCTTCCAAAAAGAAATTTGGCCCCTGGGAGAAGCTCAATCAGGCAGTCATAGGACCTGTGTGGGGGAAGAGTTTCTGCTCCTTTTTTATTGAATATATCCAGGAAGCTATGATATACCACTGAAACAGATTGGCAGGTTTCTGCATCAGAGTCCAGACATAGCAAGGTTGGGGGAGCACAAGTAACTTCCTGTAAACAGTGTTGACATTAGTAAGGGGAATGAAAGTTGATCTGCCCTGTGGTCCAATTGATGTGTGGGTTATGGGCCTGTAACCAGGGCATGCCAAGGATAATGGGAAACAAGGGCGATGTGATGACAACCAAACACAAAAGTTCCTGATGGTTACTGGAAATGGTGGTGGACAATGGGACAGTTTCTTGCGTGTCCAGTCCTGATTTAATAGCAGACCATCAGCTAAATGCACAGAAAGTCCCTTCACCCTGGATCGCAGCGGGATTTGGTGCCTAGTGGCAAAGGATAAGTCCATGAAGCAGCTGCAAGCACCAAAGTAAATTATAGCGGTGACCTGGGTATTCCCTCCTGGAAGCTGTAAAAGAATAGCCAGATGAGAAGAATTGTTTGGTAAAGCAGGTGCATGATCAGAAGAGATGGATAAACACTTACAAAGCTTTGCTGGGCATGATCTCACGTAGTGCCCAGGTTCATCACAATAGAGGCAAAGGTTGTTGATACGCCGGCATTGACGCTCTTCAATGGTGTGTGAGGGGCGGAGCAAGCCCAACTGCATTGGTTCTGAGGTATCGGTGGTGGAAATCACAGGAGCTGTGGAGGATTAGGGAAGCTCGATACTCGTGGTAACATCCACACAGGATGGGATGGTCCTTATGTTCGTTCAGACCTTTGTTCCCTTAGACGCCTATCTATTTGGATAGACAGGTTGATGAGGGCATCTAAGGTTTGAGGAATGCCAACTCGGGCCAGTTCATCTTTCAAAGGTTCAGAAAGGCCTATACGAAACTGGTATCGCAGGGCAGCATAATTCCAGTTTGTATCGGAACCCCAGTGCATGAATTCAGATACATAATCTTCAGCCACTCTGCGGCATTGCTGAAGAGCATGCAGGGCTGCTTCTGCGGTGGCAGTTTGTTGAGGGTCCTCATAGAGCTGGGACATAGCAGGAATAAGGTACACAAGTTGTTGAGAGATGCGTCTTTTTGCTCCAACAGACGGTGAACCCAGGACTGAGGCTCACCTTGTAACAGGGAAATAACGAAGTTGAACCTTGGTAGTCTCCAAAGAAAAAGCCCATGGTTGCAGGGCAAAAAAGAGTTTGCAAGCATTAAAGAACGCTCTGAATTTACTGCGTTCCCAAAAGAATCTCTCGGGTGTAGGAACCTTGGGCTCTGGAGGCAACATTATCACTGTAGGTGTAGTAGAAGTCCCATTTGCGGTGGAGGCTGGATGAGCAGCAGGAGAGGATAGGTCCTGGACACGTTCTTCCAAGCCAAAAGTCTACTGGAACAGGTTTTCAGGATCAACGGGAGCAGGGGAGCAGGGGAGCAGGGGTCACAGGGATCGCTGTAGACCAGACAGCAACAAATCTGGGCATCAGTCTCCTTTAAATAGCACATCTGGCACCAAGAACTGTCACAATATGCGTGCGCGTTTCCGTACGCGCCACGTGCACCATCATTCGCGCATCTGTGCCGCGCGGCTCTTCTTACTGGGAACCCGTGCACAGATGTTCTTCTGCTGCTGACATTTTGGTTACTGGCTTGCCCTTCTTGACAGATAGAGTGTTCGGTTTGCTTATATCAGGTGACTGACCAGATCAATCACCTAGCAGGTGAACACAGACAGGGAGAATGCAACAGCCAACACCGGATGCTGGAATGGGGAGCAGGAGCACTTAAGTGATCCTGACATTACCCCCCCCCCCCCCTGAGGAGGGGCCCCTGAGCCCTCAAAGACAAGCTGGACATCCACAGGACCATCAGACTGGGCAGAGGTCCGTGAATTTGCGAGGTCAGGCTGGTTGGCAGGGGACCTGTCACAGGAGTCAAGCCAGATAGTTGAAACACGAGCAGAGTGCAGAGAGCCCTGAAAAAAAGGTTGAAAGCCCCACCTGGTCGAATGAGGCAGTTTATCCAAAGGCTGGATTGAAGCACTTAGACCGGTTAGAATGGGTGTAGCAGAAGTGAGGCCAGGTTACCGAAAGTCCTGAATAAAAAAAAGCAGGAAGTTCAATGGGCATGGGCTGGACTGGCATAATTGATGCAGTGGCCGACTGGGCTGCATCGCCAGGTGTAGCGACTGTCTGAATCGCATCATCAGAAAGTCCAGAATAAGAAGAAGCAGGAAGCTCAATGGGCATGAGCTAGACTGGCATAAATGATGCTGTGGCCGACTGGGCCACATCTTCAGGTTTAGCAACTAACTGAATCGCATCACCAGAAATTTCATAATAAGAGGAAGCGAGAGGCTCAACGGGCTTGGCCTGGAGTGACCTAACTGATGCAGTGGCCGACTGGGCCGCATTGCCAGATGTAGCGACTGTCTGAATCACAATACCAGACATAGCAACTGTCTGAATCGCATGAACAGGTGTAGTGACTGTCTGAATTGCATCACCAGGTGTAGTGACAGTGGAACTTGTGGGCAAGTTAGCCTGGCTGTGCATCCAAGGGAGTTTAGCGACAGGCAAAGGTAGGGGTAATCCAGAGGACTTGACTTTAGAAGAAGTTTTCAAACAGGGCTCAAGGCTACGAGGCAATGGATACATTTGGCTTCTAGGAGGAGAGGATTTAGGCCGTGGCAATTGGCTGGAGAGGTGACCTGTAGAAAATTCAATAGACTTGTCAGCATCTTTTATTAAAACAGAGTCATATAAAGGGGATAAGCAGGAGATGAGATCACTTGTAAAGCTGATTGTCTCCCTATAAAATTTCCCAATGGTCAGGGTAATAGGTACCATGCACAAGGTCACCAGACCCATGAACAAGGGAGAATTATAAATGGCTAAAACTGAGAAGGGTCTGTGCACCTTAGGCACCGGAATCTATAGACTGAGAGGCGCTGAGAAAACTTGGCAGAACCAAGTTGTGCAGAAACACAACTATCTCTGAGGGAAACAGACACAGTATGGTCTATAGAAGCAGACCCCACCCGCACTAGACTTGGAGTTTCTCGGCTTATTAGGACAGCTAGCGACAAAGTGGCCATGGTTGCCACAGTATAAACAGAGTCCCTGAGATCTGTTTCTAGCCTTTTCCCCAGAAGATAAATGGGTAGCACCAATTTGCATGGGCTCATCCTCCTGGAGAGGTTGAGAGGGCTCAGGAAAAGAAGAAGAAGTGGGCAACGTTCTGAGGGGCAAGGAAACGAACCTCTCAGTACGCCTTTCCCGTAAACACCTGTCTATGTGGATGGCTACTTGCATGGCTTCATTCAAAGACTTTGGTTCAGGGTAGTGTACTAAGGAGTCTTTGATAGAGTCTAATAAACCTATCCTGAACTGACTTCTCAGAGCTGGGTTATTCCACCCAGAGTCAGGTGCCCAGCGGCGGAAATCAGAACAGTATTGTTCAGCGGTGTGTTTATCCTGACATAATGACCTAAGGTTAGCTGCAGCTGAATGGACACAGTCAGTGTCATCATACAATAAACCTAAGGCTTTGAAAACGTCTTTAACTGACCCTCTGTCTGGGTCATCTGTGGGGAGACTAAACGCCCAAGACTGGGGATCCCCCTGCAACCATGTAATAATCAAGTTAACCCGCTGTGCTTCTGAACCAGAAGACTGTGGCTTAAAGCGGAGTTCCACCCATTTAAAAATCAGCAGCTGTATATGTATTGATAAGACAGGCTCACTGAGCCATGGATGTATATGCTAGGTTTGTATCTTCTCAATAAAATGTTTATGCAATAAAAGTCAGCAGCTACAAAAAGTGTAGCTGCTGACTTTTAATAATCAGACATGTACCTGTCCCATGGTCCATCGATGTAGGGACACGAAGCCCCGCTCCTCTCCGCCGGCATTCTAACTGTGGGCGCTTGGCTGTGGCGCTGTGCACTGTGAATGGCTGGGCAATATTCTGGGACTTGTGACCTGTCCCAGAAGATTGCAGGGAGGGAGGGGGGAGAGGTTATCTTCCTTCTGGCGCCATGGCACCAGGGGAGGAATTGGGAGCTGGGTGCCTCCAAAAACAGGGTACCCGCCCCCCCCCAAAAAAATGACATGCCAAATGTGGCATGTCAGGGGGTCACCAACACTTAAAGCAGAAGTTCCATTTTTGGTTGGAAATCTGCTTTAAGCTTAAAATATAGCATACAACTATTTTTAAAGTTGGCAAACACATGGGGATCACCAGAAAAATGATCAGGCGGGTTAACTTTGGGCTCTGGCTCCTGCGTTACTGCTGGAGGTGTGTTTACATGCAAAGACAATTCCTGAACTTGGCATGTCAGTTTGCATAATTCCTCAGTAAATAAACGGGCCTATGCAGAGTCCATCTTGAAAGAAAATTTTGTTAAAGGCTTATGATAATGTCACATTTACTTAAATGCAGGTGGCCAGACACTATAGCTGGCTACTGTGTTCTTCACCTATAGCAGCCCCCTTTCCCTTAAGGCAAGCAGGCCTACCGGTACCTGGTTGCCCCCAGGACTTATATACAATGCTATAGTGCCTGGCCACCACACCTGGGCAGACGTGAACAGAGCAAACAACAGACTACTTGCAGTTTAGCAGACAGGTAGCGTGGTTCTAATGCCTCGTACACACGGTTGGACTTTTCGGCTACAAAAGTCCGACGGATGCCGACGGACCAAGTCCGGCAGACAATCCGATCGTGTGTGGGCGTCACCGGACCTTCAGCGGACTTTTCCAGTCGCAAATCTGACGGACTTTAGATTTGGAACATGCTTCAAATCTTTACGTCGTAACTCCGCCGGACCCAGAAATTCGCTCGTCTGTATGCTAGTCCGACGGACAAAAACCCACGCTAGGGCAGCTATTGGCTACTGGCTATCAACTTCCTTATTTTAGTCCAGTGTACATCATCACGTACAAATCCATCGGACTTTTGTGTGATTGTATGTAGTTAAGTCCGTTCGTTAGAAAGTCCGCCGCAAGTCCGCCAAAAGTCAGTTGAAAGTCTGTCGGACAGGCTGTCGGACTTTTGTAGCCAAAAAGTCCGACCGTGTGTACGCGGCATAAGACAGTCCAGGTAAAGGCAGACTGAGTTCAGGGAATAGTCCAATATCTGATCCGGGTCATACACAGGGAGATCCAACAGCAAAGCAAGGCAGACAAACAGGAGGCTTGATCAGGAACAATGCAGGTAACTGTGTCTCTATCACAAGCAAGGGATAGAGTGTTCAGTTTGCTCATATCAGGTGACTGACCAGATCAATCACCTAAAAGGTTAACACATACAGGGAGGATGCAACAGCCAACACCCGAATGCTGGAATGGGGAGCAGAAGCACTTAAGTGATCCTGACATTAACCTAGTACTTCATATTCAGATATGCCTCCAACTACTGAAGAAACTGGCATCATATGTGAAAACTAGGGATGGGCTTTATGTTCGGGTCGAACATGAGTCCGACTCAAACATTAGCTGTTCGCCCGTTCGCCGAACAGCAAACAATTTGGGGTGTTCGCGGTAAATTCGAAAGCCGCGGAACACCCTTTAAAAGTCTATGGGAGAAATCAAAAGTGCTAATTTTAAAGGCTTATATGCATGGTATTTTCTTAAAATGTTTTTGGGGCCTTGGGTCCTGCCCCAGGGGACATGTATCAATGCAAAAAGAAGTTTTAAAAACGGCTGTTTTTTCAGGATCAGTGATTTTAATAATGCTTAAAGTGAAACAATAAAAGTGTAATATTCCTTTAAATTTCGTACCTGGGGTTGTCTATAGTATGCCTGTAAAGGGGCGCATGTTTCCCGTGTTTAGAACAGTCTGACAGCAAAATTACATTTCTAAAGGAAAAAAGTTAAGTAAAACTACTATCGCTAGCACCGGCTATAATGAATTGTCGGTCCGGCAATACACATAAAAGTTCATTGATAAAAACGGTATGGAATTTCCCCACAGTGGAACCCCGAACCAAAATTAAAAAAAAAAATGCATGGGGGTCCCCCTAAATTCCATACCAGGCCCTTCAGGTCTGGTATGGATATTAGGGGAACCCCACGCCAAAATTAAAAATAAAATGGTGTGGGGGTCCCCCTCAAAATCCATACCAAACCCTTCAGGTCTGGTATGGATTTTAAGGGGAACCCCGCGCCAACATTTTTTTTTTAAATGGCGTGGGGTCCCCCCAAAAATCCATACCACACCCTTATCCGAGCATACGACCTGGTAGGCTGCAAGAAAAGAGGGAGGGCGAGAGAGCGCCCCCCCTCATAAAACGTATCAGGCCACATGCCCTCAACACTGGGAGGGTGCTTTGGGGTAGCCCCCCAAAGCACCTTGTCCCCATGTTTATGGGGAGAAGGGCCTCATCCCCACAACCCTTACCCGGTGGTTGTGGGGGTCTGCGGGTGGGGGGTCTTATAGGAATCTGGAAGCCCCCTTTAACAAGGGGACCCCCATATCCTGGCTACCCCAAAGCACCCTCCCAATGTTGAGGGCATGTGGCCTGGTACGGTTCAGGAGGGGGGGGCGAGAGAGCGGCCTGCCAGGTACCTGCTCAGATAAGGGTCTGGTATGGATTTTTGGGGGGACCCTACGCCATTTTTTTAAAAATTTTGGCACGGGGTTCCCCTTAAAATCCATACCAGACCTGAAGGGTCTGGTATGGATTTTGAGGGGGACCTCCACGCCATTTTTAAAAAAATGTTGGCGCGGGGTTCCCCTTAATATCCACACCAGACCTGTAGGGCCTGGTATGGACTTTAGGGGGACCCCCACGCATTTTTTTTTAAATTTTGGTTCGGGGTTCCCCTGTGGGGTAATTCCATGCCGTTTTTATCAATGAACTTTTATGTGCATTGCCGGACCGACAATTCATTATATCCGGCGCTAGCAATAGTAGTTTTACATGACTTTTTTTCCTTTAGAAATATCATTTTGCTGTCAAACTGTTCTAAACACGGGAAACATGCGCCCCTTTACAGGCATACTATAGACACCCCCCAGGTATGAAATTTAAAGGAATATTACACTTTTGCTTTTTCACTTTAAGCATTATTAAAATCACTGCTCCCAAAAAAACGACTGTTTTTAAAAATTCTTTTTGCATTGATACATGTCCCCTGGGGCAGGACCCAGGTCCCCAAATACTTTTTATGACAATAACTCGCATATAAGCCTTTAAAATAAGCACTTTTGATTATGCATGTTCGTGTCCCATAGACTTTAACGGTGTTCGAACAAATTTTTTGCCTGTTCGCATGGTCTGGATGCGAACCGAACCGGGTGGTGTTTGGCTCCTCCCTAGTGAAGACATGCCTTCTTCAAGCACTGCTTCTGTGAGATCTGTAGTGTGCTTGTCTGTTATGCCTTCTACACCTGTAGAGTCTGGAATTTTATGCCATGATGTGTTTTTTCTACATATGCAGATTCTGTAATTTCATAGTCAGATATACATTTGCCTTCTGTAAGTTCTGAGTCTGTTGATGCAGCTTCAGATAAGCTTTCTACATCTGCTGAATCATTTTCAACATGTCCTGAAATGCCTTCTACATCTACTGTTAAATTGGCCAAACACGGAGCAAATTTTTTCCAGTTACTGATGAACCAGCCGAAATTCAAGCTGTGGGTGGCCCTTTCGACACCCATCCTTCGATCTGAAAATAAAGAAGGATCCAGGTGGAAGATTGCCAAATCAGATGCAGCCACTGTTAAGCTATTCTGAAAGCTGAGGATGATGGCTGTCAGACTTCAAAAGCCTGCAGGGGAAACTCCTCCATCCACACTGTTTAGCCTGAATGAGAGAATCGATAGATGTCTCTCATTCAGCCCACAGTAAGAAACTTGGTGATACTAAATGGCAGAGTAAGTCAAGAGCATTGCATACCATATTTTGTTCCACCATAGACCAATCAAGTAAGCCGTTCCAAGGTCCTGCTTGGAATAAATTGCTGAATCCCTAGATTTGACAATAAGGGTATAAGTGAGGCCAAAAAGCTGCTTTATGCTTGGACACACTATGAAACTTTCCTTATCTTATTCCTGTTTATGCAAATAATTGATATTGATTGTCCAATTTTAGAGCATCTGCAAACACATGGATTCAATATTTTGCAGGCATTGCCAATGGTGGAAATGCTCGAAGACCAAATTATGATGCTCAGGGATTCATTTTCAAACCAAACTGCACTGGTGGAACCATTTGTCACAAAGACAAGCAGAGGCCTTTTAAAGCATTCAGCTAATACTGTAATTGAAAACAAATTTTTCCAGAAAAGGCTCACAAGGAAAACAAGGAGTGCTTGTAGAAATGTCACAGGATGAACTCCCCCCCTCCCCAACTCCTTTGAATATTTTTACTTTTCAGGTTTTCCAAGTAGTCATTGATCAGGCAAAAACCAGTATAAAAGAAAAATTCTCAAGAGTGAGCCTTTTTGCTGTGAGAGTCCTTATTAATGCCCCGTACACAAGGTCGGACATTGATCGGACATTCCGACAACAAAATCCATGGATTTTTTCAGACGGATGTTGGCTCAAACTTGTCTTGCATACACACGGTCACACAAAGTTGTCAGAAAATCTGATCATTCTGAACGCGGTGACGTAAAACACATACGTCGGGATTATAAATGGGGCAGTAGCCAATAGCTTTCCTCTTTTAATTTATTCTGAGCATGCGTGGCACTTTGTGCATCGGATTTGTGTACACACGATCAGAATTTCCGACACATGGTCGGAATTTCCGACAACAAGGTCCTATCACACATTTTCCATCAGAAAACCCTATCGTGTGTACAGGGCATTAGTCCCAAAACTGTTTTTAGTCAGGACAAAGCAACATGCTAAAAGAAGCTTCACAAACTGTTGCACAGTTATTTGAAGTCGATATTTTAAAATATGGTTGAACTACTTAGTTTCTAAGAAAACTATCTAATCCCAAAGAAACCATGTCCTCCTCCAAATCATATTGATTATTTTGTTTAGAATCAAAACTTCATTATAGTGAAACATACAGGATGTCAGAACTCTTTCAGAACTAGCAGTCTGCTATATACAAAGTTTGCAGTGATAAAGCACTTCTTATGCCGCGTACACACGATCGGACTTTACGGCATACTTGGTCCCGCAAACCTGAGTCCGTCGGACAATTCGATCGTGTGTGGGCTCCAGCGGACTTTGACGGACTTAGATTTGAAACATTGGCTACTGGCTATGAACTTCCTTGTTTTAGTCCGGTCGTACGTCATCATGTACGAATCAGTCGGACTTTGGTTGATCGTGTGTAGGCAAGTCCGTTCATTCGGAAAGTCCGTCGTAAAGTCCGTCGAAAAGTCCGCCAGACAAAGTCTGCCGTAAAGTCCGCTCGTGTGTACGCGGCATTACTCTTGCATAAAGTTAAGTGTCTTGTGAAAGAGTTTTTTTCAAAGTTAGAAATTGAAAAATAGATTAAAGTCTGCAGTAAGACATGATGTTTTTGAATCCCTTATTTTACTGAACACAAATAAGGAGATCAGCAGAAGTTTTGTTTACGATCACATTTTTGATAAACTGGCTAGTTCTTATCTACAAAAAGAATCTTCTTTAAAGCTGAATACAAAAACTACAGTCCCACATTCGTGTAACTATACAATATTTTGGTCCAGCATAGATTGATGTCTGATTATACAAGCTGCAAAGTAGAGGCAAGGGAACTACGTTTTTTTACCATTTTTTAACACAATTATTATTTTTGATGAATTTTCTCTTTTCAAATTAAACTTTAAAAAAACACATAAGCATTCTAATCCTATCACTTGCTCCCCTTAAGCCAACCATAGATGGTGTGACATGGGCTCCGAGGTCCAGGCCTCCGGAGCGCCTCAGCCCAGAAGTATCTCCCAGGGTCCAGCACCGCCTTAGGAGCCCCACGGAGACTGCCTCCAGGGACCCTCCGGCCCCTGCACAAAAACGCAGGTCCCACGCGGTGTTAGTGCGGCTCGGGAAGAATCCTCTGCCTCGGTGGGACTCGTGGGATGGGGCGGAGATGGCTGGAGTGGCCCATCCCTCAACGATTGGTAAGCTTCACAGTGCAGCACCTGGGAATGGCTCTGTGGCCACCAAGGTGGCTCGGCGGGGAGAGACATGTCCGGCCTGGTGCCTGGAGCAGAAGGGGTCCCTGCCACGTCAGAGCCAGTGGGGGAGCAGGGGCCTGATGGTGGCACTGTAGTTGATGAGGTCCGGGGTCGGACGTGAGAGTGGCTTCGTCCCGCCCGGTGGGGGCGAGTGCCCAGCTGGTCAATGATGGGGAACAGCCTGGGCCCGCCTGGAAGATGGCTAGTGGTGATGTCACGTGTGGCCGCAGTGGCGCCCAGCAGACTTCAGGTGCAATTGGCCTGGGGCAGCATGGATGATCGTGAGGATGCTACCTTATCTGAAGGGGAGCTGGAAGACAAGAGAGAAGAGGAGCCAGTGGAGGTGTCAGCAGCAGTGGAGAGTGCGATGACCACTCATGGAGGTCCAATTCTGCAGCAGCCTGGTAATTGGCCATTAGGGCAACCCTCTTTGTCTTCCGTGTGTCCCTGTAGTTGGGGGAACAGGTATTGGGGGGTGTTAAATGGTGTGTCTGTGTCAGGGACTGAGGTGGTGATGGAGTCTGGGAGGTCAGGGTCTGGTGCGCAGGATCTGGCGCATCTGTTGGCGGGTTTAAAAGATGTTTTGGGGCAGTTGGCCCCATTACCGGGTGCTGGGTACAAGTGTAACGGGGCCTTTGGTGGTGGCCGGCGGTACGTTAACAGCGGGGACTGGGACATTATCCTGTCCACCGCAAGCAGCTCCAGGGGCGCCAACTGCCAACTGGGCAAGGTAAGGCACTAGATAAGGAGAACTACTCCGCTCTTTTTTGCTGTTTGGATGCGATCAGGGAAGCTTATCGCGTTTATGGGGGTCTGGCCTGGCTCAGGTACAATGAGCAGTTCCGTCAGCTCAAGACTCTATGCCTGTCTTTGTGCTGGGACCACAAAGACATTAGTCTTTGGATGCGGCTCATGACCTTGGTGCAGGCTGGGACTTCGTTTTTTCAGTCAGGGGCCAGCGGATCTTCTTCCTCTGGACAGTCGGCCAACAAACGTAAGGGGTGTTGTTGGGCGTTTAACAAAGGTAATTGCAAGTTTGGAACAACGTGCAAATTTAAACACGAGTGCTCCCGCTGCGGGGGCTCCCATTCTCTCAATAGATGTACACAAAGAGGCAAGGGCAGAACGGGGGAGCTGGCGGGAAAAAGGGAGGACTCCAGTGAGCATAGCAAGGATGCGTTCATTTCTAGGTAGGTATCCACAGAGGAAGGCGGCGTAACTGCTGGCTTCAGAATTTGCTTTCGCTTTCTTATAAGAAAGAAGATAGAAGAAAGAAGATATAAGAAAGAAGAAGCATTTAAAAGAATTGTCAAAAACTGTCTTGTCATTTTTAACATTTTTGACACTTTTTTTGTGAAATGGTAGGGGTACTTTTGTACCCCCTTACCATTTCACACAGAGGGGAGGGCCGGGATCTGGGGGTCCCCTTGTTAAAGGGGGCTTCCAGATTCTGATAAGCCCCCTTCCCACAGACCCCCACAACAACCGGGCAAGGGTTGTGGGGATGAGGCCCTTGTCCCCATCAACATGGGGACAAGGTGTTTTGGGGGGGCTACCCCAAAGCACCCTCCCAATGTTGAGGGCATGTGGCCTGGTACGGTTCAGGAGGGAGGGGACGCTCTCTCGTCCCCCCCTCTTTTTCCTGCGGCCTGCCAGGTTGCGTGCTCAGATAAGGGTCTGGTATAGATTTTTGGGGGGACCCCACACCATTTTTTTGGTGCGGGGGTCCCCTTAAAATCCATACCTGAAGGCTCTGGTATAAATTTTGAGGGGGACCCCACACCATTTTTTAAAAAAAAATATGGCCGGGGTTCCCCTTAATATCCATACCAGACCTGAAGGGCCTGGTATGGAATTTAGGGGGACCCCCACGTCATTTTTTTAATTTTGGTTCGGGGTTCCCCTGTGGGGAATTCCCATGCCGTTTTTATCAATGAACTTTTATGTGTATTGTCGGACCGGCATTTCATTAATAGCCGCGAGTAGTTTTAAATGACTTTTTTTCCTTTGAAATGTCATTTTGCTGTCAGACTGTTCTAAACACGGGAAACATGCGCCCCTTTACAGGCATACTATAGACACCCCCCAGGTACGAAATTTAAAGGAATATTACACTTTTATTGTTTCACTTTAAGCATTATTAAAATCACTGCTCCCGAAAAAACGTCAGTTTTTAAAACTTTTTTTTTGCATTGATCCATGTCCCCTGGGGCGGGACCCAGGTTCCCAAACACTTTTTATGACAATAACTTGCATATAGGCCTTTAAAATTAGCACTTTTGATTATTCATGTTTGTGTCCCATAGACTTTAATGGTGTTCACATGTTCGAACAAATTTTTTGCCTGTTCGCATGTTCTGGTGCGAACCAAACAAGAGGGTGTTCGGCTCATCCCTAGTAGTGAGTAGATCACATATCGCCTCCCTGTCACATATCGCCTCCCTGCCACGTAACGCCTCCCTGCCACATATCGCCTCCCTGCCACGTGTCGAATGCCCTCTAAAAATAGATTGACCACAGATTGCTTTTCAAAGGGCAAGACAAGCGCAAACTAGCCTTCATAGATTTTTAATAAACGTTATCAAATCCTTAATCAAACACACCAATTGTTTTCTTTTAAAGCAGTATTAAAACCAAAAGTAAACATTTATTATATTGCAGCTTACCAATCATTAGATGTGATGGCTGCATTAGTGTTCTTTTTTTATGCACTCTTTCATTTATTTTTACCTGGTGATCCTGCCAATAGGTCTGTTGTTTTCAAAAGAACAAGCTCTGTTCCAGATGTATCAGTTTACAGGGATGAGACAAACCATTTAACATTTATTCATGTAAAACCTTTATCCTAAAAGTAAAAAAAAAAAAATGTTTGCTGTAACTGATAATAAAGTATGAGCTGGAATTTGGCTTCAATTTGTTACTGTATTTAAATCTGCTAGCACATCAAACACTCCCCTTCCACCTGGACTGGCAATGCTGCTGTCCAAGGGTGCCCTCTGTGCTCCTTCATCCAGAATGGGGGAACTCTAATACAGGAGGTGTGTTACTGGCCAGATCACCTGGTGAAAACAGGGTAAATAAAGACTAAAAGAAATAATGCAGCCACCACATCTAATGACAGGTAAGCTTTAATATATTACATTTTTGGCTTTGTGTTAAATACCGCTTTTAATTGTGGAGAACCAAGGCAACTGCAGATGTATATAGTGGCTAATATGGCACCATCCTTGGTGGATAGAAGAATGACACTAGGTTCACACCTATGTGGTTTTGCATTTTTAAACCCATGTTTTTGATGCGTTTTTGCATACAGTTTTTGGGGTTGTTTCTCTTTAAACACACTGTGTATAGCTGGTTGCTAAGGAGCGGGCTGGGAAGTCATCAGCTGTGCCCCAAAGCGCCCTCCCCCCATGTTGAGGGCATATGGCCTGGTATCGTTCGGGGGGGGGGCGCGCCCTCATTCTTTCCCTTTCCTGACCTGTCAGGCTGCTTGCTTGGATAAGGGTCTGGTATGGATTTTGGGGGGGTACCCCACGCCATTAAAAAAAAAAAAAAATTGGCATGGGATTCCCCTCAAAATCCATACTAGATCTAAAGGGCCTGGTATGGATTGGAAGGGGGGCCGCTTTTTTTTTTTTGAAGATTTTTAAATATTTTTTATTGCCGGCAATTCTTGTTTTTACATTCAGCTGACAGCTGATGACTCATCGGTTGTTAAGGACATGGCGGTCAGCCCACTCCTTAGCAACCATCTATACACTGTTTGTTAAAGAGAAAAAAAAAAAAACGCAACATGCCAAATGCATGTAAAAACGTATCAAAAATGCAACACTTGTGTTTTTGGTGCGGGTCCATTGCAGTCTATTACATGCAAAACGTGACCTGCTGCGGGAAAAAAAGTCCCTGACCCTTTTCAAAAATGTACCGGCTAAAAAACGCATAGATGTGAACGTACACCATAGGAAACCATGTAAAATGGACTGTAGTGCATTTCTGCAAACTACAAAATGCACTAAAAAACGCATAAGTGTGAACATAGGGTAAGAGGGTTTAGTTCTGCTTTAATATCTGTATGAAGGGTTAGTGACCCTGAGCTACAGCGTGTTCCTATCTACAGTATGGGCCAAGTTAGTCTATAACTAAAAGCATAGGAGGTCTGACTGGTTATTAATGATACGGCAGAAATTCTGACAACAGTTCTGAATCAGAAGACAAACACAAAGAAATGTTGAAACAGCAGACAGAATTGCTGATAATAAACAATGACTGTCATACATTGGTGGGCAATGCAGAAATATGAAGAAAAATGTAAGGAAATGAGCACTGACCGAAAAGTTGTTGATGACAGGTCCTCAGGAAAAATGTTTTTGTAAGATATAACATGCTGCACTTACATGGTATCCAGCTATGCAAACAGTCTCATGATACTGTACACTACTGACAGATCACTTCTGCTCCACCACATTAGACGTACAGAGGACAGACAAAGGTTAATTGTTCCGCAATTATGAGAAAGTGAACTGTGCTACAGAATCACAGTGTCATTTGCAAAACAGCATATTATTACTGATGCCAGTAAATAAGCCATCACTTAAAATCATGGCCTTGAGTGCTCAACTCCCAATTACATTTTGTGGATTATTATGGCAAGGCACAATTTAGCAATCCTGTGTACTTAGGAGATAAATATATATTTGCCGCTGAAGTGATGTGTGATGAGAGACTGGAAGAGACTAATGGTCCTGCTGAGAGATAGGATATGATCTGCATACTCATGGTATATAATCACATAACACCATCCAATCCTATTACTACTAAAGGTTTCATCCACGATATCAATACATATTATGAGAGAGCACAGGTAATAAAGGGGAATAAACTTGTTTAAGATAAGGTTGACGATGGAAAAATGTTAATAAAATTTTTTAGAAATGCATGTAATGGTTCTGTACTTTGAGGATCCATTTAAATTTGAAAATTGAAGCAACTTGCGATAAAACATGCCTTTTACTGCAGGGCTAATGTATTGCATTGTAATACTGCCAGTCCATTCAAAGTGAAGGGTTTGGCTTAACACACACCTAGTCAGTGAGCTCTAAAGAAAAACTGTATTGAGAGATTATGCAGGCTGCCATTACTTTTTTCGAATGTACTTGTTACTTCTCTGACATGCTGATCCAATAGTAGTAGTCCATTCTAATGCCTAGTACACAAGATGAGAAAATCATACAAAAAATACCCTATGAGGATGTCATGTTTGACGAAACACGTCAGGGTCTAGCTAAGGTCATTCCATACTACCAGTGCTGTTTACTTCACTTGTTTGTAAGTGTTCTGCATTTTTTAACCCTTTTATGCCTAAACTTATTTCTAACATGTTGCTTACAAGTTAAAATCTGTATTTTTTGCTAGAAAATTACTTAGAACGCCCAAACATTTTATATATATATATATATTTAGCAGATACCCTAGAGAATAAAATGGTGATTGTTGCAATATTTTATGTCACACGGTATTTGCGCAGCGGTCTTTCAAATGCACTTTTTGGGGGAAAAAGACACTTTTTATGAATTAGAAAAAAATTTGTTTGTATAATGTGAAAGATGATGTTACACCTAGAATTATTGCTCTCGCTCTAACGATCATGGTGATACCTCACATGTGTGATTTGAACATCATTTACATATGCGGGCGCGACTTACGCATGCGTTTTCTTTGCTGCACAAGCTCGCAGGGACGGGGGGCGCTTTAAATTGTTTTTTTTTTCTTATTTATTTTATTTTTTATTTTCTTCTTTTTACATTGTCACAAAAAATTCTGATCACTTTTATTGCTGTCACAAGGAATGTAAACATCCCTTGTATCAGTAATAGGTGGTGATACTCTTAATGAAAGTAATCTGGGGTCCAAAAGACCCCAAATCCCTCCTTTGCACTTTAAAGTATTCAGATTGCCAAAAACGGTGATTCTGAATACTGTCATTTTTTTTAAATCGGCGCCATTGGCAGCCGAGTAAACTGGAAGTGACGTTGTGACGTCGCTTCCGTGTTTTTACATAGTAGACTGGAAGGAAGTCGTTTCCAGCTTTGTTTCAGTCTCACTTTAGCCGGCGGAAGTGCCAGATCGTGAGACCCGGGAAGAGCGGTGGAAGGCGGCGAGAGGGGGGACGTCCCCTCCCGCTCCTTTAGGATAACAGCCTAGCAGCTTTTAGCCACATTGGTTGTTATCCCTAAAGAGCTGACCACCCGCTCTAAAAAACTTACCAGAGTGATGCCTGCATCATCATGGTATAACCCCTTAAAGCTGACGCTGCATATGTGTGTTCGGTCGGAGCTAAGTAATAAAATCTGTTTTTAATGGTTTTACACTATGTGCGACTACTTGGCTTGTCTTCTCATATGTGTCTCAATTGAGAGCCCATGCCTTGATAGGTCAGGGCTGAATTTGTGGCAAAAAGGGACCTGCACAAAATTAGGTGGGTGGTCAAAATGGTATGGTTGATCGAAGTAGGTGGCTAATACCAAGACAGATTCAGGTACATAAGTTAGTTTGTAAAAAGAAAAAAGAAATGCATAGCTAGATTAAATGATTTCTACCTATTTTCTTGGAGTTGTGATCAAACTGAGCTGCAGAGTTGACAGAAATTAAATGTACAAATATCATTTGCTGGAAATGAGTAGGCTTTCATTCAGAAGCATTATGTAACATGGGGAGGGATTTCTGTTTATTTTTCTGTGCAATAGCTAGTTTGCTGTTCAAAGCCCACAGAATGAAATCATTCAATAAAAATTGTTAATTGTAACCCACAATTTGCTATTTACAGAAATGTATTCAATAACAAATAGGCTATAGAATCCTAATTTGGAGACATTCACTGTAATTAGCTAATATTGTAAGATGGGAATTTCCCATAATAACAAGAATGTTGCTAATTCATAGTTCAATGCATTAAAGCGGTGTTCCGGCCAAAATTTTACTTTTTAGATAAAAATACCCCAATAATCCTCATGCTTAATGTATTCTAGTAAAGGTATGCTGTAAACTATGGTCTGTTTTGTATTTTTTCACCATTGATTTCTTACTTTTGTAAGTCCCAGCAGACCGCGGCCATCTCATGTGTGGGCATCTGAAGCCAGACTATATCTATTCCAGTATTCCATGCATGCGCATTACCCAGCATGCACCTCCAGATCTCGCACATGCTGAGAGCAGCACGAGCGGTGTAGTAGGTTGTAGGTTGGGTTTCCATAGCAACAGCAGTGTCAGAGGAAGTTACCGCCCCTTAGCTACGGAAACCTCTCCCCCCCTCCAGGAATCAGGAAGATTATAAATCTAGAAATATAAAAAGCTCCTGCAAAAGGTAATTACTTTTTAAAGATGCTAATTGTAAATGATATCCGTGTTTCTGTGCAGATTTATATATATATCTATATATATATCTAGATATATCTCTATATATATCTAGATATATATAGAGATATATCTAGATATATATATAGATATATCTAGATATATATCTATATAGATATATATCTAGATATATCTATATATATAGTGAGGACGGAAAGTATTCAGACCCCCTTAAATTTTTCACTCTTTGTTATATTGCAGCCATTTGCTAAAGTCATTTAAGTTCATTTTTTTTCCTCATTAATGTATACACAGCACCCCATATTGACAGAAAAACACAGAATTGTTGACATTTTTGCAGATTTATTAAAAAAGAAAAACTGAAATATCACATGGTCCTAAGTATTCAGACCCTTTGCTCAGTATTTAGTAGAAGCACCCTTTTGATCTAATACAGACATGAGTCTTTTTGGGAAAGATGCAACAAGTTTTTCACACCTGGATTTGGGGATCCTCTGCCATTCCTCCTTGCAGATCCTCTACAGTTCTGTCAGGTTGGATGGTAAACGTTGGTGGACAGCCATTTTTAGGTCTCTCCAGAGATGCTCAATTGGGTTTAAGTCAGGGCTCTGGCTGGGCCATTCACGAACAGTCACGGAGTTGTTGTGAAGCCACTCCATCGTTATTTTAGCTGTGTGCTTAGGGTCAATGTCTTGTTGGAAGGTAAACCTTCGGCCCAGTCTGAAGTCCTGAACACTCTGGAGAAGGTTTTCGTCCAAGATATCCCTGTACTTGGCCGCATTCATCTTTCCCTCGATTGCAACCGTCGTCCTGTCCCTGCAGCTGAAAAACACCCCCACAGCATGATGCTTCCACCACCATGCTTCACTGTTGGGACTGTATTGGACAGGTGATGAGCAGTGCCTGGTTTTCTCCATACATACCGCTTAGAATTAAGGCAAAAAGTTCTATCTTGGTCTCATCAGACCAAAGAATCTTATTTCTCACCATCTTGGAGTCCTTTGGGTGTTTTTTAGCAAACTCAATGCGGGCTTTCATGTGTCTTGCACTGAGGAGAAGCTTCCGTTGGGCCACTCTGCCATAAAGCCCCGACTGGCGGAGGGCTGCAGTGATTGTTGACTTTCTACAACTTTCTCCCATCTCCCGACTGCATCTCTGGAGCTCAGCCACAGTGATCTTTGGGTTCTTCTTTACCTCTCTCACCAAGGCTCTTCTCCCCCGATAGCTCAGTTTGGCCGGACAGCCAGCTCTAGGAAGGGTTCTGGTCGTCCCAAATGTCTTCCATTTAAGGATTATGGAGGCCACTGTGCTGTTAGGAAATGTTTTTGTAACCTTGGCCAGATCTGTGCCTTGCCAAAATTCTGTCTCTGAGCTCTTCAGGTAGTTCCTTTGACCTCATGATTCTCATTTGCTCTGACATGCACTGTGAGCTGTAAGGTCTTATATAGACAGGTTTGTGGCTTTCCTAATCAAGTCCAATCAGTATAATCAAACACAGCTGGACTCAAATGAAGGTGTAGAACCATCTCGAGGATGATCAGAAGAAATGGACAGCACCTAAGTTAAATATATGAGTGTCACAGCAAATGGTCTGAATACATATATATATATATATATCAAAATTGACCCCATCATACTGCCCCATCACAATTACCTCCATCAAAATTGCCCCATCATACTGCCCCCATCAAAATTGCCCCATTATACTGCCCCCATCAAAACTGACCCATCAAAATTGCCCCATCAAAACTACCCCATCATACTGCCCCCATCAAAACTGCCCCCATCAAAATTGACCCCATCAAAATTGACCCCATCAAAACTGCCCCATCAGAATTGCCTCCATCATACTGCCCCATCAAAATTGCCCCCATCATACTGCCCCCATCAAAATTGCCCCCATCAAAACTGCCCCCATCAAAATTGCCCCATCATACTGCCCCCATCAAAACTGGCCCCATCATACTGCCCCATCAAAATGGCCCCCATCAAAATTGCCCTATCAAAACTTCCCCCATCATACTGCCCCATCAAAATTGCCCCATCATATTGCCTCATCAAAACTGCCCCATCAAAATTGCCCCATCATACTGCCCCCATCAAAATTGCCCTATCAAAACTACCCCCATCAAAATTGCCCCATCAAAACTGCCCCCCTTAAAACTGCCCCATCATACTGCCCCATCAAAACTGACCCCATCAAAATTGCCCCATCAAAACTGACCCCATCAAAATTGCCCCATCATACTGCCCCATTAAAATTGCCCCCATCATAATTGCCCCATCATACTGCCCCCATCAAAATTGCCCCATCATACTGCCCCATCAAAACTGCCCCCATCAAAACTGCCCCATCAAAATTGCCCCATCATACTGCCCCTTTCAGAATTGCCCTATCAAAAGTGACCCATCAAAACTGCCCCCATCATACTGCCCCATCAAAATTGCCCCCATCAAAATTGCCCCATCATATTGCCTCATTAAAACTGCCCCCATGAAAATTGCCCCATCATAGTACTCTTATATAAATGATTAGTAAAGTCTGTCCCCTCCCCCGGGCTCTGTATGTAATCAGAGCTGAGATGTTCCAGCCGCCTCCCCCACCGCCCATCACTGTGTATAAGAAGCTTTGGTAACCATGGCAACAAAAGCCTGGTTACCCTTTTTAAAAATGGCACTGGCCGCCGCCTTGCATCACATCATTTCCAGTTTTGAAATAACGCAATGCTACGAGCCCAGCTATGCCTATTGCCTCCTGGGATTGATGACAAACATCTCCCAGGAGGCATTGCAGACCAGGAAATGAAGTGCTCGGCAGCGGCCAGGGAGGAGGAAATGAAGATTTCAATGTTCATTATAACAGTGAGTTTAAAAAAAAAAATATGCCAAATCGTTTTCTGCACACACAGCGGCTTGGGATGCAGAGGACTTCAAAAAATGGATGGAACTCCGCTTTAACATATGGGGGAGAAATGGGGGAAAAAAATTATTGGTTTGGTAGTGAAAGAGTTAAAAACGGGGAGGGTTAAAAAAAGAAAAGAATTGTTTTGGCGCTAAAAAAGTTTCAAAAAACAAAAACTTAAAAAAGTCTTTGTTTTTCAAAGAAAGGTTGAAAAACGGAAAAATATGGTTTGGCAGTGAAATGGTTCATAAATGAAAGGAAAAACATTTGACTTGGCAGTTAAAGGCTTAAAAATGGGGGATAATATGATTTGACAGTATAATTTAACATATGGAGGAGAAATGGGGAAAAAAATGATTTGGAGGTCAAAGGGTTAATATGTGTGTAGGGGGAGGGGGGGTTACTTGGTTTGGCAGGAGCTGTACCATGCTGAGAGCCTCCTCTTCTCTAATGATCTTCTTTAACTTAGAGTAAATGTGGATGTTACTCGAGCCTTGGGCACGAAACTGTAGCACAATGGGGTCCATTGGCTTTGCTCCTCTGATCATCTGAGATACTAGGTTCTTGGTTGCTACTTTGCCTTCCATTCCACCCATCATTATGATTTGGCGTATGATTTGATCTAGTCGCTTGACATAGTCCGATAGCTTCTCACCCTTCTTTTGGTAAGTATGAGAGAAACTCTGTGCAATCTTCAGTTCCCCCATAGTTCTCTCAAAGCTCTTCCAAACACTCAGAGGTGGTACAGCTGGGCCTGTCTCTTTTCAGGTTCCAAATTACATCAGAAGCTGGAACTCGCAGGCTTTCGACCAATCTCTGTCTTTTTACTATATCAGCTACCTCCCATTCTTCAACTGCCTGGACAGCTTGATCAAACCAAGTGTCAAAATTATCCTCTCCAGAGGGGATGGGAACTCTTCCTGAGAAGAATCGTAGCTTCCGATAGTCAGCCCCAGAACAGACTGAATCGCTGGGACTTCTTCCTTCATGGCCTTAACTCGACTGGTACTTGGCCGACACCTGTCTGGGGTCTGGATTAAACGAAACTCAGTCTGATCGGCTGACCGCACACTGGATCCTTGGAAACGGTCAGGAATCTCCTTCTTCTATTCCATGCACATGGGTGCATGAGGCCTCACGATCAGGTCTGACATCGATCACCCATGTTTTCTTGCCAAAGGACAATGTCTGCACGATCTGACCGATCTTTTCCTCAGTCCAGGCCTCTCCAGAGAGTTCAATCACTACACTCTATTCTGGGTTGGCGCCTTCTTCTTCGCACCACTGAATCGCAGCGTCAGGGTCCATACTGGTGTCAAGAGGGTGGGCTTGCTTGCAGAGTAATAGTATCCCGGACAAGCCCCCATGTGTAGCACTGACCCCCGAAGGAGATGCTGAAATAAATTGGGTTGCTGCTGTCACCCCTTACCTGTAGTTTCACCACATCAGGAACTTAGAGTCTATATTGGGCCTTGTGCCCACCAATGTATGCACCAGTCACTTAGTTCTTTTTCCAATGCTTAATTACAAGACAACTTGAAAGAAGTAGCAGTAAAGAGGTTGAAGGGGAGTTGCAAATATCTTTTTGTAGCAGATCACTTACAGACTCTTCAGAATAAAATGACAAAACACAGTTTTCTCTCTGTAAATCTTGTATGGCTGGGTAGATCTCTGCCACAGATCTAGCAACCTGCAAGATGTCTGGACAAGCCTCTCTCACAGGCTTAGCAGCCAGCATACGCCTGGATAAGTCTCTCTCACAAACTTAGCAGCCAAACAGTTCGTTACCTTGACTGAATTGTAGAACAGATTCCAGTACCAGAACCTTTAAGCCAACCCAGCGGTACTGTGAGGGTAGGTTAGAGATAGGTACGTCCTCCGAGTAAGTTACCAGGCCCTTCTGGGAGACCAGCCTTCATCCTGGCTCTCTCCAGAAAGGGTCCTCCCCTGGATCTCCTCAGCTTGGCTCGGCTTCTTCCTAGCTGGTGGAGTCATGGTTATACAAGCTAAAGAGCTTTCAAGTTGTATAAATATAAATGTTTCATGTATCATTTCCATTTATTTATCTTTATTTTTTGTTCTCTCTTTTTAAACATCCAAGGTTGTTCTTATCATGTGTACTGTTGTTGAATAATCGAAAATCCTCGTCCATTTTCCTGATGAAGCCTTCCTGGCGAAACATGTTGAAATTTGTGGATGTGGTTATGATCAGAATTCTTTGTGATTACAGTTCTTTCTCTTCATTTGTCAATATTAGGTTGAGGATGTTTACCTTTGACTATGAATGTAAAACTGTTTTCACATTTTATTGTTCTTTTTTGTAAAACTGTATTAATAAATACTTGGTATAAATTTTTAACTGACAGTGCTCTTCCTTATATTGGGTGTACCTTTAAAATCCCATTTCCTACATATATTTTTGCTTTATTACAGTTAATAAAGGGTTTCTCAATACCTTTCTTTAATACAGCCACTGGACCTATTATAAGCCCCCATCAAGAGTGCCGACTCTGCTTGCCCTTCCCCACCCCCCCTCCTCCAGTCATAAAAGCTATACTATAGCTTCCATGAATGAAAAGCGCTCTATGAATCGAAGGAAAGAATGAAGGAATGAAAGATCTACCTCCTCCATTCATAGAGTATTTTCATTGATTGAAGCTATGGTAGCACTTTTATGAATGGAGAAGGAGGGAAGGCAGGCAGAAAGGGTGGGCAGTCCTGAGGAGAGATTATGGTGGGTCCAGTGGCTTGAGAGCAGAGAATGGAAGATTACCATAAAGACAGCAGACACCAGCACAAGTGACACTTCTCACTGAATGGAAGTACCGTCCCTTGTGCTGATTAAAAGAGAAGAAAAGGTTTTGGGTTCTTTCCATATTTATACTTACCTAGGTGGCTGAAGCATCGGTCCCTCGGTGCCTCTACACTGAGAACTGAGTGATCGAACACCACCAATGGCATAGTTCTCACAGCTCCCCGAGCAGAAAGCTGCTGACAGTCAATCATCAGCTCTCCACTCTGCTCCTCCTCGCTCACTGTGGTGGGGGTAGGGAGCAGCCATCTCAGACTCTCAGCAACTCGCTGATAGGGTGAGATGGGTGTCAGTCCAGGCACCTGGCAGATCCAGACTTTATTGTCGTGATGACGTGGTGCCTGGACTGATTCCTATGATGTCACAGGAGTGCAAAACGAATTGCACTTCTGTGATCCATAAGAGAAGCCCTGCCAAACGAGCTCAGACAGGTATGCCTGGAGGGAGCCCACCCTTCCTTAAATGTACAGGGATGCACAGGACACCCAGCAGGGGCACAAGAAGAGCTGGGGTAAACTGGGGTGCCTTGATGTGGCCACTGCGGCTTACACATACAATGCATCCAGAAAGTATTAACAGCGCTTCACTTTTTCCACATTTTGTTATGTTGCAGCCTTATTCCAAAATGGATTAAATAATTTTCCTCAAAACTCTACAAACAATCTCCCATAACGACAACGTGAAAGAAGTTTGTTTGAAATCTTTGTAAATGTGTTAAAAAAAAAGAAGAAAAAAAACACATGTAAATAAGTATCACAGACTCCTCCCATGTACATAAGTATCACAGACTCCTTCCATGTACATAAGTATCACAGACTCCTTCCATGTACATAAGTATCACAGACTCCTCCCATGTACATAAGTATCACAGACTCCTTCCATGTACATAAGTATCACAGACTCCTTCCATGTACATAAGTATCACAGATTCCTCCCATGTACATAAGTATCACAGGCTTGGGAAGAGGAGCGGAGGAGACGCGCTGCAGCGGAGGTTGCCGCCACTCTGGTGCTTTTGGAGAGGAGCTGCTGCGGTAAGTGCCAGGGGGCCAGTCAGAGCCACGCGGGGGGGTTGGGGGTGCTGTCAGAGCCGTAAGTCCCTCGACTGCATTTGATGGGCACAGTGGCTACATATGATGGGCACAGTGACTGTATTTGGTGGGAACAGTGGCTGCATATGCTGGGCACAATGGCTGCATATGATGGGCACAGTGACTGTATTTGGTGGGCACAGTGGCTGCATATGCTGGGCAGAGTGGCTGCATATGATGGGCACAGTGACTGTGTTTGGTGGCCACAGTGGCTGCACATGATGGGCACAGTGGCTGTATTTGGTGGACACCGTGGCTGCACATGATGGGCACAGTGACTGTATTTGGTGGGCACAGTGGCTGTGCATGATGGGCACAGTGGCTGTATTTGGTGGGCACAGTGGCTGCATATGCTGGGCACAGTGGCTGCATATGATGGGCACAGGGGCTGTATTTGATGGCAAAGTGGCTGTATTTGACGGGCACAGTGGCTGCATATGATGGGCACAGTGGCTGCATTTGATAGGCACAGTGGCTGCATATGATGGGCACAGTGGCTGCATTTGATGGCACAGTGGCTGCATTTGATGGGCACAGTGGCTGCATTTGATGGGCAAAGTGGCTGCATTTGATGGGCACAGTGGCTGCATTTGATGGGCAAAGTGGCTGAATTTGACAGTGAGGCTGCAATTGATGGTGTTTTTTTAAGTATTTTTCAGAATTTTTCAGTTTGTTTGCGCCCCCCTAAAAATTTTGAGCACCAGCTGCCACTGCAGTCCTGCATGGTATAGTGGCCAGACGGAAGCCACTCCTCCAGTAAAAGGCACATGACAACCCGCCTGGAGTTTGACAAAAGGCACCCGAAGGACTCTCAGACCATGAGAAACAAAATTCTCTGGTCTGATGAAGCAAAGATTGAACTCTTTGGCCTGAATGGCAAGCATCATGTCTGGAGGAAACCAGGCACCACTCATCACCTGACTAATACCATCCTTACAGCGAAGCATGGTGGTGGCAGCATAATGCTGTGGGGATGTTTTTCAGCAGCAGGAACTGGGAAACTAGTCAGGATGGAGGGAAAGATGAATGCAGCAATGTACAGAGACATCCTTGATGAAAACCTGCTCCAGATCCCTCTGGACCTCAGACTGGGGGAAGGTTCATCTTCCAACAAGGCAACGACACTAAGCACACAGCCAAGATAACAAAGGAGTGGCTATGGGACAATGTGAATGTCCTTGCGTGGCCCAGCCAGAGCCCAGTGAACCCAATTGAACGTCTCTGGACAGATCTGAAAATGGCTGTACACCGACGCTCCCCATCCAACCTGATGGAGCTTGAGAGGTCATTCAAAGAAGAATGGGAGAAACTGCCCAAAAATAGGTGTGCCAAGCTTGCAGCATCATACTCAAAGAGACTTGAGGTTGTAATTGGTGCCAAAGAAGCTTCACCAAAGTATTGAGCAAAGGCTGTGATACGTATTTACATGGGAGGAGTCTGTGATACTTATGTACATGGGAGGAGCCTGTGATACTTATGTACATGGGAGGAGTCTGTGATACTTATGTACATGGGATTTTTTTCCTTTTTTATTTTTAACCACTTAAGGCCCGGGCCTATTTTTCAGACTTATTTTATTATATATTATATTATATTATTATATGTAGTTATTTACAAGTTAAAAATTGTTTTTTTGCTAGAAAATTACCTTTCTGGCACATCGTATTTGCGCACTTTTTTGGAAAAAATACACTTTTTTAAAATAAAAAATAACACAAAATTAAAGTTAGCCCGAATTTTTTTATACTGTGCAGATAATGTTACGCCAGCTAAATTGATACCCAACATCTCACGCTTCAAAATTGCTCCCACTTGTGGAATGGCAACAAACTTTCACCCTTAAAAATCTAAAAAAACAAGTTACCAGTTTTTAGTAACAGAGGAGGTCTAGGGCTAGAATTATTGCTCTTGCTCTAACAATCGCAATGATACCTCACATGTGTGTTTTGAACACCATTTTCATATGCCGGCGCTACTCGCGTGTTCGTTCGCTTCTGCGCGCAAGCTCGGCGGAACGGGGCGCTTTAAATTTATAATTTTTATTTTTCTTATTTATTTTACTTTTTTTTTTTTTTTTGACACTGTCCTTTTAAAAAGAATGACAGGACCTCTTAAATATCTGATTTGGGGTCAAAAAGACCTCAGATCTCATATTTACACCAAAATGCAATAAAAAAAAAAAAAAAAAAAAAAAAAAGGAATGTAATTTAAAAAAAGAATATTAAAAAATTTCCCCTTTAAGATCATTGGGTAGAAGTGATGTTTGACATCGCTACTGCCCTCCAATGCTATGGAGCCCAGCGGGGGCCATCTTCCCCTGACTTGGCAATGAGGGGACAGGAACTAATTGGCTCCGCCACTACCAACTGCTCCGGTTAGCGCAGAGACGACAGGAGCGCAGCGGGAGGCCCTCTCCTGCGGCGAATCTGCCACTGAGACCACTTTTATCTGAAAGTCCGCTGTTTTTAAAAATACCAGGGTTATGGCAGCTAGCTGCTGCCATAACAACGATATTTAGCGTCAAAGTAGCAACGTATAATGACGACGGCTGGTCCGTATGTAGTTAATAAATTTGGAAAGATTTCAAGCAAACTTCTCTCACGTTGTCATTATGCGGGTTTGTTTGTAGAATTTTGAGGAAAATAATAAATTTAGTCCATTTTGGAATAAGGCTGTAACATAACAAAATGTTATGACATGGATCTATGCCTTCCCCTAGTACAAGCACCTCCACCACAGTAAGAAAACACCAGCTAGGCACACAGGTAACCCTTTGATCGCCTCTGCTGTTAACCCCTTCCCTGCCAGTGTCATTAGTACAGTGACAGTGCATATTTTTAGCACTGATCACTTTATTGGTGTCAGTGGTCCTCAAAAAGTGTCAAAAGTGTCACTTAGTGTCTTATTTGTCAGCTACAATGTCACAGTCATGCAGATCAGTGCCATTACTAGTAAAATAAATAAATAAATAAAAATATCCCATATTTGTAGACGCTATAACTTTTGTGAACCAAAATCAATATACACTTATTGGGATTTTTTTTTACCAAAAAATATGTAGCAGAATAAATATTAACCTAAATTGATGAAGAAATTTTATTTTTTACATTTTGTTATGGGATGTTTTATAGCAAAAAGTGAAAATATTTATTTTATTTTTCTAAATTTTTTTTGTTAATAGGTGATCAAATACCACCAAAAGAAAGTTCTATTTGTGGGAAAAAAGGACATCAATTTTATTTGGGTACAAAGTCGCACAACCGTGCAATTGTCAGTAAAAGTAACGCAGTGCCGTAACACAAAAAATGGCCTGGTCATGAAGGGGGGTAAAACTTTCCAGAGCTGAAGAGGTTAAACCCTAATGGTGTTGATAATCACATAATCTGATTGATCTTCAATAGGAATAATCGATCTATAGATGACAACCCATTCAATCGATATGATACATCTAGAGAAGTGGATTTCAATGGAAAGGATACAATCATAATCGATAATAAATGCATTTCTGTTTCCATGGTGTAATCCCATAATCTGATTGGTCACAATAGTAGAGTGGGAGTGGTTTAGATCCCTCTGACAAGTCTTTATCACTGTCTGGGATCCCCATAGTGCAGATTTAGCCCTCACTTCCTCTGGGGTCAGAAAGGAAGAAAGTGAGCAAAATCTCTCCCATAGCAATAAATAAGGGGAAAAGGAGCATCTACTCTGCACACAGTGGCCATTTTGGATTGCAGAGTCTCTTTCTAGGGATAAATGGTTTTGGGGACCACTAGGATTCCCCCAAATGGTTACAAGGGAACCCATACTGAGAGAAATATGTAGGCTGCCATTGCTGATCGCCTTCTGAAAATGCTGTACTCCTGGCTGGATCTGGCTTCCATGCTTCCTGCATCACTGCATGTTCATTTAGAACTCCTTCCCAATCAGTGATGGAGAACGGCAGAAAGCAATGGATCAGACTGACAGCCAGGCAATGAGTAGATTCAGTCTCTGTATTCTCCCATAATAAACAATCCAGGGGCTTTGCAAGACACCCCCCCCCTCACTACCCTCATAGTAAATACTCTAATTTCTTCACTCAACCTCTGATTGGTTGCTATTGGTTACATGTATGTATACTTGTTCTAGAGAACAAAGGGCCCTATACATGAGATGTCAGCTAAAAAGGTAAACAATCTTGTTGTCATAGCAACCATTTTGTTTACAAACCTGAGCTGTAAAAAAAAACATCCTCCCGCTGTCTATTTTACAGCCCAGATGTGTAAACAAACCGTATGCTATGGCAACAAGGTTGTTTAGATATATTAAAAAAAAAAACATAAGGACCCTCTACATGGCTAGAAAGGTAAACAACACTGTCGTCATAGCAACCATGTTGTTTACTTGTTTACAAACCTGAGCTGCAAAAAAAAAAAAACACATCCTCCCGCTGTCTGTTTTCCAGCTCACATTTGTAAACAAGTAAACAAACCGGTTGCTATGACAACAACCTTGTTTACCTTTTAGCTGGTAACACCGTGCATTACATCATGAAATCAATATCCAGATTTGTTATAAATGTGAAAGAAAAAAATAAAAAACCCAAAAAACAGTCCTTGAAAATGTTCATCCACAAAATTCTGTGTTATTGTATTTATCAAACGTCATCCAATCCCCTGTGCTTTTTTAGAAGTGATCCTTAAAATTCAATATAAAAAGTGCTCCCCCACCAGTGATGGTGCTAATGCCCCTCCCCCCAGAACCCTGAGGACCTCTGGGCCAATCACACGTTATTCTATCACCAAAAACCACCAAATCAGCATTTCTTCACCCAATAGATATATTCTCCCCTCAATGGATTTCCACCAATCACCCAAAAAGGAAATGACAAGGTCATCGTACAACGCGCTTTTATTAATAAATCCCCTTTGGAAGGTCCTCCCACAATCTATATGCTTCCACATTCCAGTGCCCAGACTGGCACCAGCTCCATCAGAAGATTTCTATCTATTAATATCCTCCAAGTAGTTCCCCCAGCACTGCCGTTCCTCCCACCGTCTTCCCTCTCTATACAAACTATTCTCTTTTCACTCTCATTTCTCTCTTTTGGCTTTTTAATAAAATTACATTTAAATATAAAATGGCCCAATGAGTAACTGCTTGTCTTTGGTAGACTAAGATGTTCCTACAAGTTCATCACATGCAGTGCAGCATAGGAGCTGTTACATTGTACAGAAACATACAAGAAGCTGCAGTCCCACCACAAGTTAGAGGAATTAAGTGGTTAATTCTTCTGCCTGGCAGCACTGGGGTCCTTGCTTCAATTCCCAACCACAGCGCCACCTATCTGGAGTTTGCATGTTCTCCTTGTGCCTGTGTGGGTTTCCTCCGGGGACTCCGGTTTCTTCCCACACTACAAAGACATGCTGGGAGGTACATTAGCCCTAGTATGTGTATGAATGTTAGGGAGATTAGATTGTAAGCTCCTTGGGGGCAGGGACTGGTGTCACTGTATAATATACAGGATGGAAATAGATGACTGAGCACAGCTGCAATGTCTCCTGTACTGACTGATCATTATCACATGGCCTACCTGTTGGATTGGCTCTGCAGACTCCTCTTCTCCGTTGCCGATACCTGCAGGTTTCCTGCCAATCCCCTGGACGGGTTTGTTGGTGGCGGGGGGTCCTCTGGGCTTGTACGGCCCTCTGTGGAGACACCAATTACACAGTGAGACCCTTTATCTCCATAGCAACAGTGAAACCCCCATAACCCAGAAATTGTGGGGAGCCCCCTCTAAGAAAATGTTCCCCCCCATTTTCCTTCTGTCTTCTGCAGCTTTGGGAAGGTTTGTGGTTTGTGGGGACTCATCTTAGGAAGGTCCAGCATTCATTGATCACAGCCATAGACATTCTTAGTCTGCTCATATTCACAGCACATTTTAAAGCTATTCACGCTTAGGAGTAAAGGACAGAAAGAACTTTCCTCCAACATTTCCATCCAAAGAAAACATGCGCACTTTACACATGTCTGCCCACTTCTAAAAAAAAATTTTTGTATGGTGGTCACCAATAAAAAATGGAAATATGGCAGAACATGGCAGTTCCACCATATCAGTCTCCGGTCACATCTGCGCTTTCTGGTAATGCGCACAGAAATGCACGTTTTCACGCAATCCCGGAACATGCAAAAATATGTGCCTCACGCTTGTAGTGCCATTTATTGTAAATATCCCCACAAACGTGAGACCCCAATACAACAATTGTGGCAAAATGCCTGGGAAATAAAACAAAGTGGAAGGCGCCATGAGCTACTTTACCATGCTTGTGGGGCATAGGGCAACGCACTGAAATCAATGGGGGGCGCTATGCTTGTTGGGTGTTTGCCATCCAGGTGTATGTCAGAGGTGTGACTGGGGCCTTCATCATTTCACAAACTATGGAATGCTGGGAGAGCAGAAATCAGCAAAAATCTCCAACAGTGGAAGGGTTCAAATGATTATCTGAGCGCCCCCCCCCCCCCCCCCCCCATAGCCCCGTGTAATGTGCTGCACCTACTTTTATACCGAGTCACCACCATCCCACCCAAATCTAAGTAAAAGATAAAATAGAAATAAAGACAAACTTTTTTTTATTTACAAAAGAGTAAGGGGGACTATAACCCCTGTCATGTTTTATTTGCCATCTGTGTCCCTATTGGGGGGATTTCCCTTCACTTCCTTTCCTATGGACAAAAAAGAAGTGGGAGAAATCCTCCCAAAGTGACATCATCCCTGGGTGTCACCAGAACTAGTATCCCCATTGGAAAATTTCCCCTCTAATTCCTGTTCCGTGACAACCCAAAATCTGTGATTTTCTTTCACTTTTGTTGGGAATGGTAAATAGAGAGAATGAATCTCCCTAAAGGTGGCACAGACAGCAATAAAAACCTGACAGGGGTTCTAATCCCTCTTCATTCCATCCAACACCAACAATAAAAATATTTTCCTTTATTTATAATTTAACATATGAGGGAGAAATGGAAAAAAAATGATTTGGCAGTGAAAGGGTTAAAATGTGTGCGTGGAGGGGGAGGGGGGTTTACTTGGTTTGACAGTTAAAGGATTGAAACAAATGAACAATATAGTTTGGTAGTGAAAGGGTTAAAAACTGAAAGAAAAAAAATTGATTTGGCAGTTGAAGAGAATGAATCTCCCTAAAGGGGGCGCAGACAGCAACAAAAACCTGACAGGGGTTCTAATCCCTTTCCAATCCATCCAACACTAACAATAAACAGGATTTCCTTTAGTTATACTCTAAAGCGGTGAAATTTTACTTTTTAGATAAAAATACCCCTATAATCCTCATGCTTAATGTATTCTAGTAAAGGTATGCTGTAAACGAAGGTCCGTTTTTTATATTTGCCCCATTTTCTTACTTTTGTAAGTCCGAGCAGGCCGCAGCCATCTCATGTGTGGGCATCTGAAGCCAGACTGTATCTCTTCCTGTATTCCATGCTTGCTCGTTACCTTGTTACCCAGCATGCACCTCCAGATCTGGCACATGCTCAGAGCAGTATGAGCAGTGTAATAGGTTGTAGGTTTCCCCATCAAATTGCCCCATCATACTGCCACCATCAAAATTGCCCCATCAAAACTGCCCTATCAAATTGCCCCCATAAAAATTGCCCCCATCAAATCCGTATAAATACAGCTGTTCTGTGAAGCCCTCAGAGGTTTGTTAGAGAACCTTAGTGAACAATCCGCATCATGAAGGAACACACCAGACAGGTCAGAGATACGGTTGTGGAGAAGCTTAAATAGGTTATAAAAGGTTATAAAAAAATATCCCAAGCTTTGAACATCTCACAGAGCAGTGTTCAATCCATCATTCGAAAATGGAAAGAGTATGGCACAACTGCAAACCTACCAAGACATGGCCGTCCACCTAAACTGACAGGCCGGGCAAGGAGAGCATTAATCAGAGGAGCAGCCAAGAGGCCCATGGTAACTCTATAGGAGCTGCAGAGATCCATAGCTCAGGTGGGAGAATCAATCCACAGGACAACTATTAGTCATGCACTCCACTAATCTGGTCTTTATGGAAGAGTGGCAAGAGGAAATCCATTGTTGAAAGACATAAGAAGCCCCATTTTCTGTTTGCGAGAAGCCATGTGGGGGACAAAGCAAACATGTGGAAGAAGGTGCTCTAGTCAGATCAGATCAAAATTGAACATTTTGGCCTAAAAGCAAAATGCTATGTGTGGCGGAAAACTAACAGTGCACATCACCCTGAACACACCATCCCCACTGTGAAACATGGTGGTGGTAGCATCATGTTGTGGGGATGCTTTTCTTCAGCAGGGCCAGGGAAGCTGGTCAGAGTTGATGGGAAGATGGATGGAGCCAAATACAAGGCAATCTTAGAAGAAAACCTGTTATGCCGTGTACACACGACCGGACTTTTTGACCGAACTGGTCCGACGGAACGAATCTGTCTGACAATTTGATCGTGTGTAGGTTTCATTGGACCTTTTCTGTCGAAAAATCTGTCGGACTTTAGAAATAGAACATGTTTCAAATATATCCGACGGGCTATGAACTTCCTTATTCTAATCTGGCCATACGTCATCACGTTCGAAACGATCGGACTTTGGTGTGATCGTGTGTAGGCAAGTCCGTTTCGTTGGAACTCCGTTGGAACTCCGTCGAAAAGTCCTTCGGAGTTCAGTCCGACGAAAAGTCCGGTTGTGTGTACACGCATTAGAGTCTGCAAAAGACTTGAGACTGGGGTGGAGGTTCACCTTCCAGCAGGACAACAACCCTAAACATACAGCCAGAGCTACAATGGAATGGTTTAGATCAAAGCATATTCATGTGTTATGCCGCGTACACACGGTCGGACTTTTCGTCTACAAAAGTCCGACAGCCTGTCCGACAGACTTCCGACGTACCTTCGGCGGACTTGCGGCAGACTTTCTTACGAACGGACTTGCGCACACACGACCACACAAAAGTACGACAGCCTAGTACGCGGTGACGTACACCAAGTCCGACGAGACTATAAAACGGAAGTTCAATAGCCCGTACGACACCCTTTGGGCTCCTTCTGCTAATCTCGTGTTTATCTCGTGTTAGTAGAAGTTTGGTGAGAGACGATTCGCGCTTGTGAGACTCGTATTTTTCAGTTCGTTTTAACTGTTGTTCAGTCTGTGCTTGTGAGGTTTGTATCTGCTTTTCAGTGCGTTTGGTCAGTTGGCATTGAGAAATCTTTGTTTTATTGGCCGCTCGTTCCTGATTTTCAGGTCGTTCTTCACAGGCCTTGCTGTTCTTCAGTGCGTTCTGTTTAGTGCGTTCTGACCAGCCGACCGTTTTGAAGCCATGTTACCTGTACGTACTCGTCGTAGAGCTCGTGCATTGTATGTGCTTGGTGCTGTAGTTTATTCTTCAGCCCAAGACCAGTCCATGAACAGGGCGAGGAGGAGTTCATGGACCAAGAATTGGTTGCTTCAGCGTGACCAGTTCTGTCACATGCCTTTGCTCCGTGAGATCCGTGAGAATAATCCTGAGGATTTCAGGAACTTTCTCCGGATGACGGACCCCGTTTTTGACCGTTTGTTGGCTTTGCTGACCCCCTATATCAGCAGGCAGGATACCTGCATGAGGCAAGCCATCACTCCGGAGCAGAGGCTGGTCGCTACCTTGCGGTATTTGGCCACAGGGAGAAGCCTGCAGGACCTTAAGTTCTCGACAGGCATCTCCCCCCAGGCTCTGGGGATCATTATCCCAGAGACCTGTTCTGCCATCATACAGGTCCTGCAGAAGGACTATATTAAGGTAAGATATTTTTCTTTTATTAGCATCACATGTTCTTTTATGTAATGTTTGATAATGTGATGTATTTCTTGCTTCAAACACTACTTACCATCATTGCAATATAGTGTGAATGTCCCCTTTTTATCCTCACACATGCTGGAATTTTTTACTGTTATTTTTTGTCATGCATGTATATTTTCCTTCAATAACCTTCCCAGCATGAAGTGATGGGAACATATCCACCTAGTCTACTCATTTGGAATGTATTTTGTTTGAGTGTATTTAGTGTGCTGCTAATGAGCAATTATCTAGATTTCACAACCCCCCCACCCCCCCCACCACCTAAACTCACTCCAAATAGTGTGCTGCTAATGAGCAATTATCTAGATTTCACAACCCCCCCACCCCCCCCCCCCCCACCTAAACTCACTCCAAATAGTGTGCTGCTAATGAGCAATTATCTAGATTTCACAACCCCCCCACCCCCCCCCCACCTAAACTCACTCCAAATAGTGTGCTGCTAATGAGCAATTATCTAGATTTCACAACCCCCCCACCCCCACCCTCGTTAAAATTTGCTGGAATGTTCTGTGGTGTTGATTTGTCTAAAGCAAATATATGTTGCACTTTGCAAAATGCATGTGCACTCTACAAGTGCATTTGTTCCAGTGCTTTAGTAAATGAGCAGAAGCTCTGCTGATTTCCATCATCAAATCATATGCAAGCCTCAAAGTGTTTTCATTAATTGCCCTTGCATGTGATTGTGTACTCCTTGCAACATGAATGCCTTTTTACATTACCTCATTTACTGTAAGCTGGTTAGCAACTGCACCTGCAGAGTGCGACAACTGCAGTCTTGTAGCCTTTTTAGTCCCTAAATTCCTGCGTGTCCTAAAAGTAATTTTTTTTAGGGATTTCACAACCCCCTAAAATGTAATCAATGTTCCATCAGAGGGGGTGACCAATCTGATAAGTGTGCCTTTCCATATTAGTTATTCCAGAACAATTAAATTATTGAATGTTATACTGATGCTGGGGAATAATGTTTTTAATTGTCTAATTTTCTTGCAATGTTAGCTTCCAAATTAATTGATTTTGGTTTTCTTGTTTGATTTCCCAGTTTCCTTCAACGCCACAGGAATGGCAGACTGTGGCATCCCATTTTGCCAGCCGTTGGGACTTTCCCAATTGTGGAGGGGCTATAGATGGGAAACATGTCCACATTGTGCCACCACCCCATTCGGGGTCATATTATTTTAATTATAAGGGGTTCCACAGTATTGTTTTAATGGCGGTGGTGTCGGCACACTATGATTTTTTATATGTGGACGTGGGGAAGAATGGCCGGATGTCGGATGGAGGAGTATTTGCCCAGACGGAGTTCTGCCAGCGTCTCCAGAGTGGTGGCCTGGGATTGCCACCTGATGAGGATAACGTGGAAGGACTCCCCTTTGTCTTCATTGCCGATGAAGCCTTCGCTCTCAGCAAGCACCTCATGAGGCCATTCCCCCAAAGAACCCTCACC
>NC_133324.1:864561762-864588294 GCF_042186555.1 Aquarana catesbeiana
CAGGGGCAGAAAAATTGGGCCTTAGGCACTGGTGCTGGTGCCACAACACTGCAACAAGCTATCAGCGTGATGATTGAGGAGGAAGAGGATAATTACTCAGGGATAGTCACTCAGCATCAGCATAGGCAGTCTTTGAAGGGATCTGAGATTTCAAAAAAAATTATTCGGTTACATCAGCATCAGGTGCTTGGTAGCTGGTGGTGATCCAAGACTCATTCATTTTTATGAAGGTCAGCCGATCGACCGAGTCGGTGGACAGACGCACCCTGTGATCGGTTACCACGCCTCCAGCAGCACTGAATGTGCGTTCCGAAAGAACGCTGGATGCAGGACAGGCCAGTAGCTCAATTGCATACTGTGCAAGCTCTGGCCAGTGATCCATCCTCAAGACCCAGTAACCCAGAGGATTTTCGGTGGGAAAGGTGTCCAAGTCTGATCTTGCCCCTAGGTATTCCTGCACCATGTAAAACAGACGCTGGCGATGGTTGCTGGAACCGATCATACCTTGGGGCTGCGGACCAAAAAATTGTCTGAACGCATCGGTCAGACGGCCACCTTCTCCACCGCTCCTTCTTTGACTGACCGAAGCCTCAGCAACACGTTGTCCAGAAACAGGAGTTTGTAACCTCCCAGTCTCTGGGAACGCGTTGCACAGACCTTTCTGCAAGGCCTCCCGAAGATGTTTCATCCTCTGCTCCCTCTGCGATGGCAAGATAAGGTCCGCAACCTTACCCTTGTAACGTGGATCAAGGAGGGTTGCCAGCCAGTATTGGTCCTTCTCCTTGATACCACGAATACGAGGATCCTTACGCAGGCTTTGCAGGATCAGGGAGGCCATGCAGCGTAGGTTTGCTGAGGCATTCGGTCCGGAGTCCTCTGGGTCACTAAGAACGACATGGTCCGCAGCCACCTCCTCCCAGCCACGTACAAGTCCATGTGTTTCTTGGGACTGATCCCTTAAAGACTGCTGCTGATGCTGAGTGCCAGGCTCCACCTCCATACTGACACAATCTTCCTCCTCCTCCTCTTCCTCCTCGTCCTCTTCCTGTGTGATCGGCGGGCACGCAGGAACACTGTCTGGATAAAGGGGGCCTTGAGAGCTAAGGAAGTCCTCCTCTTCCTGCCTCTGTTCTGCCTCAAGTGCCCTGTCCATTATTCCACGCAGCGTGTGCTCCAACAGGTGGACAAGGGGGACAGTGTCACTGATGCATGCACTGTCACTGCTCACCATCCTCGTGGCCTCCTCGAATGGTGACAGGACAGTGCATGCATCCCTGATCATGGCCCACTGGCGTGGGGAAAAAAAACCAAGCTCCCCTGACCCTGTCCTGGTGCCATAGTCGCACAGGTACTCATTTATGGCCCTCTGCTGCGTGTGCAGCCGCTGCAGCATGGCCAACGTTGAGTTCCACCTGGTGGGCATGTCACAGATTAGGCGGTTCTTGGGCAGGTTAAACTCCTTTTGGAGGTCCGTCAGCCGAGCACTGGCATTATATGACCGGCGGAAATGCACACAGACTTTCCTGGCCTGCCTCAGGACATCCTGTAAGCCCGGGTACCTGCCCAAGAACCGCTGCACCACCAAGTTAAGGACGTGAGCCAAACAGGGCACATGGGTCATTTGTCCCTGTCGGAGGGCAGAGAGGAGGTTGGTGCCATTGTCGCAAACCACCATTCCTGCCTTAAGTTGGCGTGGCGTCAACCACCTCTGAACCTGCCCCTGCAGAGCTGACAGAACCTCTGCCCCAGTGTGGCTCCTGTCCCCCAAGCACACCAGCTCAAGCACCGCATGGCATCTTTTGGCCTGCGTACTTGCGTAGCCCCTTGAACGCCTACGGAGCACCGCTGGTTCCGAGGAAGAGGCCATGGAGGAAGAAGAAGAGGAGGGGGTGGAGGAGAGAGGTGTGTCACAATCAGCATTTTGGAGGCGTGGTGGCGGAACAACCTCCAACACTACTGCACCTTGTCCTGCATCCTTCCCAGCTGCCAGCAGAGTCACCCAATGCGCCGTGAAACTTAGGTAACGTCCCTGTCCATGCCTGCTGGACCATGAGTCAGCGGTAATATGCACCTTACCGCTGACCGCCCTGTCCAGCGAGGCATGGACATTGCCTTCCACATGCCGGTAGAGAGCCGGAATCGCCTTCCGTGAGAAAAAGTGGCGTTTGGGTACCTGCCACTGAGGAACCGCACATTCCACAAACTCACGGAAGGGGGCAGAGTCTACCAACTGAAAAGGCAGCAGTTGAAGTGCTAGCAATTTTGCCAAGCTAGCATTCAACCGCTGGGCATGTGGATGGCTGGGAGCAAACTTCTTTCGGCGGTGCAGCAGCTGGGGCAGGGAAATTTGCCTGGTACAATCTGACGTCGGTGTACCAAAAGCAGATTGCCCACAAGTACTTGGCTGTGACACACCTAATTCTACACCTTCATTCCTCTCACTGCAGGTCTCAGAGAGGACTGAAGGTCTAGTGGGGTTGGAAATCTCAGCTGATGAGGAGCAAGGAGAGATCCTCTTTGTTCTTTGGTGTGGGTCTTTTAGATACGCTTGCCAACGAACTGCATGGCAGGTCAACATATGTCTGGTCAAGCATGTGGTACCCAAGCGGGAGATATTTTGGCCACGCGAGATACGCTTGAGACATATGTTGCAAATAGCAGCGGTGCGATCTGATGCACTCGTCTCAAAAAAGGCCCACACCAAAGAACTTTTTGAATAACGCGCAGAGACTGCAGCGCCCTGCACATGTGGAGCTTTGGGGTGTGATGCAGTCAATGTGCTGCCCTTAGGCTGGCCCCTGGAGGGCATCCTGCCTCGTTGGTGATGTGCTGCCGCCTCCTCCTCCTCCTCCTCCTCCTCCTCCTCCTCCTCCTCCTCCTCTCTCCTATCAGGCACCCACGTTGAGTCAGTGACCTCATCATCCCCTCCCTCCTCATCACTGGAGCAAACCTGGCAGTATGCTGCAGCAGGGGGAGCATGACTGCCAGATTGCTGTCCTTCTTGGGCACCCCCTCTGTCCGCGCTCATGTTACTGCCTTCATCGAGCTCAGTATCGTCATCAGAGCCTTCCAAACGCTGGGCATCCTCCTGGAGCATGTACCCAACACTGTGGTCAAACAGTTCGAGGGAATCCTCATGAGGACATGGTGGAGCTAGGGAAGGAGTCACTGATGACATTGAGCTGAGGGAAGAGGCCGCTGCTTTGCCAGACAAAGCACCCTGGGCATGGGTGAGAGAGGATGAGGAGGATGAGGACGGCTTGGTCATCCACTCGACCAAGTCTTCCGCATGTTGCGGCTCAACATGGCCAGCTGCCGAAAAAAAGGCCAAGCGTGTCCCATGGCCACGTGCTGATGAGGATGCACCGTCTCCACGACCAGCACTAGACACAGAGCCTGCTTGCCCTCTCTTATTGGCTTGTGACTGTCTGCCTCTCCTTCTTGGCCTTCCAGACATACTAATGGCCTGTAGCTGCACTAAGCTGGGATAGAACACCTGTAATTTTCTTCAAGTAGCTTTATATACTGTAACCAGACAAGCCTGCCTGTCAGTAGGAAGATAAGAGGAACGGATCTAGCTGAACACTGTGAGCAGGACGCACTGTACTAAATGTAAATAGTCTAGCTGCCTGACCGTGGTACTAATAGGATCAAATAGAACACCTGTAATTTTCTTCAGGTAGCTTTATATACTGTAACCAGACAAGCCTGCCTGTCATTAGGAAGATAACAGGAACGGATCTAGCTGTACACTGTGAGCAGGACGCACTGTACTAAATGTAAATAGTCTAGCTGCCTGACCGTGGTACTAATAGGATCAAATAGAACACCTGTAATTTTCTTCAGGTAGCTTTATATACTGTAACCAGACAAGCCTGCCTGTCAGTAGGAAGATAACAGGAACGGATCTAGCTGTACACTGTGAGCAGGACGCACTGTACTAAATGTAAATAGTCTAGCTGCCTGACCGTGGTACTAATAGGATCAAATAGAACACCTGTAATTTTCTTCAGGTAGCTTTATATACTGTAACCAGACAAGCCTGCCTGTCAGTAGGAAGATAACAGGAACGGATCTAGCTGAACACTGTGAGCAGGACGCACTGTACTAAATGTAAATAGTCTAGCTGCCTGACCGTGGTACTAATAGGATCAAATAGAACACCTGTAATTTTCTTCAGGTAGCTTTATATACTGTAACCAGACAAGCCTGCCGGTCAGTAGGAATTTAACAGGAACGGATCTAGCTGAACACTGTGAGCAGGACGCACTGCATTAAATGTAAATAGTCTAGATAGAAGATAACAGGAACAGATCTAGCTAAACTGAATACAGTGTATATATATATATGCAACACCTGGGATGCATATATATACACAATACACTGTAAGTGCAGCTAACTGACTGACTGTTCTGCCTAATCTATCTAACTCAAATCAAATGACACTGTCTCTCTCTCTCTCTATCTCTCAGCACACCGGAACACACACTACACAGGGCCGCCGTGCAGGCGGCCTTATATAGTGTGGGGTGTGTACTAAATCCCCTGAGCCATAATTGGCCAAAGCCACCCTGGCTTTGGCCAATTACAGCTCTCTCTACTGACAGCGCTGTGATTGGCCAAGCATGCGGGTCATAGTGCATGCTTGGCCAATCATCAGCCAGCAATGCACTGCGATGCCGCAGTGAATTATGGGCCGTGACGCGCCACACGAATTTAGCGCGAACGGCCCATAACGTTCGCAATTCGGCGAACGATCGAACAGCCGATGTTCGAGTCGAACATGGGTTCGACTCGAACACGAAGCTCATCCCTAATTGCCATCATAGTCGTCTTTGTGAAGAATGGCCACCATCTCCACCATCTCTTTAAAACTCATATTAGAAGCCTTAAATCTAGGCCTCATAGATTTCGCTGACGTTCCAGCCTCCGGGCTGTCTCCACTACCTGAGGTCGTCAACATTTCAGGTGTCTCCGCCATTCTTTAACTCCACTACGCGCCGTAACAAAAAATGGGCGGAGAACATGAGTTAAAATCGAACGTCAGGGGCGGGCGACGCAGGCGGAGTTTCACACATGCGTAGTGTATAAAGAGGGGCCTTGCGCACGTGTCGTACGTACGTTCTGTGCGTCGAATTAGGGGGCGGAGAACATGAGTTAATTTCGAACGTCAGGGGCGGGCGACGCAGGCGGAGTTTCACACATGCGTAGTGTATAAAGAGGGGCCTTGCGCACGTGTCGTACGTACGTTCTGTGCGTCGAATTAGGGGGCGGAGAACATGAGTTAATTTCGAACGTCAGGGGCGGGCGACGCAGGCGGAGTTTCACACATGCGTAGTGTATAAAGAGGGGCCTTGCGCACGTGTCGTACGTACGTTCTGTGCGTAGGTGATAGTGGACCAGGACGTTACAAAACGAAGGTAATTTTAAATATATTTTTTTTGGGTTTTTATGGTCATGACTTTGTAGCAAGCGGCCTATATGGCTTGATAGATTGATGAGGCCTACATAGGGAGAAGATGATGAGGGGTTAGCCGAAACCTATAATAAAAGTGTTTTTTGTCTTGTGACTTCATCTTTTCCAGATATAATGAATCCCCTATTTAAGGATCCAGAGTTCCTTACATCTTTTATTTCCAAATATCGAGAGATGAGGAATTTGTGGGAGGTGAAACACCCTCAGTATTATGCTAAGCATGTGAGGAAGTCAACGCTGGAGAGACTTCTGGCCTTTGTCCAGGCGACCATCCCGGAAGCAACAATGGAGACATTGCTCAAGAAAATTGGGGTCTTGAGGAACATGTATAAGAGGGAGCATAAGAAGATCCAGGAATCAAGGAGATCAGGAGCATCAGCAGATGATGTTTATGTACCCAGGCTGTGGTACTATAATCAACTCCGTTTTCTGGATGACCAGAATGAAGCCAGGCCATCACTTTCAACCCTTCCCTCCACCCTTCCCTCCACCCCAGCAGAGGCTGATGAGGAGCAAGCTGGGTCTTCCATCCTGGATGAACCAGATATGACCATCTGGAGTCAGGTAAATTATTTTAACAAATATTTACTGTACTAATATTAATGATGTTAACTGGATGTTATAATTGTCTAAAATAATTTGGCACTCAAAATTGTGTATACATATCAATTGACAGTAGTGGCTAAATATGTTTGGCACCTGCTTGAAATAATTAGGGTGTCTGATTAGACTCTTTTATTAAAGAGAAGTATTCACATTGAATTTGCTATTCATGAGAAGCAAACTGTGTGTCATTGATGAACCCAAAAAAATATACTCAAACTATTGTCCTTTTTTTATACACAGGATGAGTCCATCCAGGAGGAATGTGGGGAAAGTGGCAGGCAGGAGGAGACCAGGCCCATGGACAGCCTGGAGGAGGCCGGATTCACCATCATCCTGGAGGAGGCTGGGCCCAGTGTCAGGCAGGAGGTGGCTGCTCCCAGTGAGGTGGCTGCTCCCAGTGAGGTGGCTGGGCCAAGTGAGGTGGCTGGGCCAAGTGAGGTGGCTGGGCCAAGTGAGGTGGCTGGGCCCAGTAGGAGCCTGACCGAATCCCAAGTGCCTCCCCTCCACCTTCCCAAAAAAAGGGCCAGGAAGGGGATGGTCACACAGGACGCATCCCTGCGCCTCATGCAAGAGGCCACCCGTTTTTTAAGGAGCCCCCCCGAAGCGGAAGAATCCTATGGCTGCTACTTAGCCAGCAGGCTTCTTCAGATGAATAGGGAGCAGCGCCTCATTTGTGAGCGCCTATTTGGGGAAACAATCCATAAGGGGCTGCAGGGCACGCTAACACAAAACACCCAACTACATGAGGCAGCCCCCCCTCCTCCTCCTCCTCCTCCTCCTCCTCCTCCTGCCACAACTGAAACACCAGAGCCACAGCCTCAAAAGAAGGCTACAGGGAAGGCTGCAGGGCAGCGTGGAGGAAAGGCTGCAGGGAAGAGAAGAAAATGATGACCTGGGTTCAGTCTGGTCTGACAGAAGACGCAGGCTGTTGTAGGACCACAGTCTGGGGACATCTAGATCATCTGCTGGTGCTGTTGATCTCTGGGATTCTTGGACCAGATTGTGCTCCCTCTTATATGGACTCCGCAAGATCCCAATTTTCTGGTACACCGACTTTTTCCAGCGTTGACTTCCTCTTTATTTTATTTTGACCATGAATAAATGGATCATTTTTTGAGTTTAGCAAAAGACTTTTTATGTTTTTTCTTTGAAATCATTGATTTTACACACAATGTTAAATTAACAAGGGACAACAATCTCATTGAGTTAGAAAAAAAACACACCAAAAATACATTACTAATGTTAATAATGTTCAAGTGGTAAGTCTTGAAAATCCAAAAATTTACGTAACCAAAAACGGTGCTTTGGGTTAACTTTATCTAAAAACTAAAAAATAATCACTATAAAAAAAAAAACACAGAATAATGGGTTCTTTGTGGTAACTTTACAAACCTAAAAAAAAAAAAGGGGAAAAAGTATTATTAGTATGGAAACATTGTTTTTAAAATGCATACTATATCATTCATGAGATCAAAGAGAAAAAGAATCCAGAAATCAGTTTGGGAGAACTCTGATTATGAACAGCAAAACACCTTCGTTCTTTATAGAGCCTTCGTAAAGAAGAAATAAAATGCGCTGCATTCAACGATCACAGATTTTGCAGCGTGATGAATGTGCTACCTACAATACGAACACTAGTTTTACTAGACCGAGTGCTTCCGTTTAGTTTTTGCTTATGAGCATGCGTCGTTTTTTTGTCCGTCGGACTAGCATACAGACGAGCGGACTTCGGGGTCCGTCGTACTTACGACGTAAAGATTTGAAGCATGCTTCAAATCTAAAGTCCGTCGGATTTGAGGCTAAAAAAGTCCGTTGAAAGTCCGGAGAAGCCCACACACGATCGGATTACCAGCCAGCTTTAGTCCGTCAGCGTCCGTTGGACTTTTGTAGACGAAAAGTCCGACCGTGTGTACGCGGCATTAGAATGGCCCAGTCAAAGTCCAATTGAGAATCTGTGGCAAGACTTGAAAATTGCTGTTCACAGACACTCTCCATCCAATCTGACAGAGCTTGAGCTATTTTGCAAAGAAGAATGGGCAAAAACTTCACTCTCTAGATGTGCAAAGCTGGTAGAGACATACCCAAAAAGACTTGCAGCTGTAATTGCAGTGAAAGGTTCTACAAAGTATTGAGGGGCTGAATACAAATGCACGCCACACTTTTTACAAAAAAAAAAAAAAAAATGTTGAAAACCATTTATCATTTTCCTTCTACTTCACAATTGTGTGCCACTTTGTGTTGGTCTAGCGCATAAAATCCCAATAAAATACATTTACGTTTTTGGTTGTAACACGACAAAATGTGGAAAATGTCAAGGAGGTATGAATACTTTTTCAAGGCACTGTATCTAGGTATGAGGTTTGGGTTCCTGCTATCATGGGTTCAAGATTTGCAGTCCTGTTATTTATTTGGGTGTATTATTTTGTTTTTTATATATATTATTAGGACTTTTATTTTATGATAACCTGCTTTTTTTTCTTTCTTTTTTTTTTTTTTTTAAAAAAAAGTGTTTTTTTTTTGGGGGGGGGGGGGGGATTTCATTTATTTTGGGTATTTGTTGGCCTTTTTTATGGCTCTTTTGTAAGTTTGGGTTATCAACATGCAGCATCTACCTGTTACTGACCATCTGTGCACCCAAACTACCTCACAATGGGGTTGATTTACTAAAGGCAAATCCACACTGCACTACAAGTGCATTTGGAAGTGCAGTCGCTTTAGATCTGAGGGGAAGATCTGAAATGAGGGGAATATCTGCTGATTTTATCATCCAATCATGTGCAAGCAAAAATGCTGTTTTTTATTTTCCTTGCATGTCCCCCTCAAATCTATAGCGACTGCACTTGGAAGTGCACAGTGTATTTGCCTTTAGTAAATAACCTCCAATAAATCACATTCATCCCACCTTCCCCATAGATAAAATAAATGTTAGGCATACCTCAGTTAGGAATATTTACCTTGCTTAAAGTGGATGTAAACCCAATTCATGAAATTTGATTTGGGCACAGATATCTGCATTGTTTTCTTATCTCTCTTCAAAACACTAAGTCCCGTGGCTTTCTCCTGCTACATTCTCCTGTTATCCACATGATAACTTCTGACAAGTTCTCCGACACGTGATAAAACCAACTTGAATTTTGTGTCGGGGAGGTTGCTATAAATGGATTAGCAGGAAGCTGCTCTACTCATAGGACAGCTCTGAAAGTCTTGGCCTATGTGGAGAGGGGTGTGTGCCTTTCTTCCAATCAGATTTCTCCCAGTGTAATCCAATACTACACTGCTACTGCTGAATGAGGAAGTGAAAATTCTAACACAATGTACACTTTCTAAACTGCATATAAAGCTGAAGACAGCAGATATACATGTAAAACTTATGTAGGAGGATTTGTTTCATCTCTGTGTATCATCTGAGGTTGTTCACTTCACGGGGTACATGTGAGGGTTTACATCCACTTTAAAACTGTCCTGCTGCTGGCTAATTTTACATTGTTATTTCCTCTGAAGTATCTTAATTCTTTAGATCTGAGGGGAAGATCTGAAATGATCTGAGGGGGAAGATCTAAAATGAGGGGAATATCTGCTGATTTTATCATCCAATCATGTGCAAGCAAAAATGCTGTTTTTTATTTTCCTTACATGTCCCCCTCAAATCTATAGCGACTGCACTTGGAAGTGCACAGTGTATTTGCCTTTAGTAAATAACCCCCAATAAATCACATTCATCCCACCTTCCCCATAGATAAAATAAATGTTAGGCATACCTCAGTTAGGAATATTTACCTTGCTTAAAGTGGATGTAAACCCAATTCATGAAATTTGATTTGGGCACAGATATCTGCATTGTTTTCTTATCTCTCTTCAAAACACTAAGTCCCGTGGCTTTCTCCTGCTACATTCTCCTGTTATCCACATGATAACTTCTGACAAGTTCTCCGACACGTGATAAAACCAACTTGAATTTTGTGTCGGGGAGGTTGTTATAAATGGATTAGCAGGAAGCTGCTCTACTCACAGGACAGCTCTGAAAGTCTTGGCCTATGTGGAGAGGGGTGTGTGCCTTTCTTCCAATCAGCTTTCTCCCAGTGTAATCCAATACTACACTGCTACTGCTGAATGAGGAAGTGAAAATTCTAACACAATGTACACTTTCCAAACTGCATATAAAGCTGAAGACAGCAGATATACATGTAAAACTTATGTAGGAGGATTTGTTTCATCTCTGTGTATCATCTGAGGTTGTTCACTTCACGGGGTACATGTGAGGGTTTACATCCACTTTAAAACTGTCCTGCTGCTGGCTAATTTTACATTGTTATTTCCTCTGAAGTATCTTAATTCTTTAGATCTGAGGGGAAGATCTGAAATGATCTGAGGGGGAAGATCTGAAATGAGGGGAATATCTGCTGATTTTATCATCCAATCATGTGCAAGCAAAAATGCTGTTTTTTATTTTCCTTGCATGTCCCCCTCAAATCTATAGCGACTGCACTTGGAAGTGCACAGTGTATTTGCCTTTAGTAAATAACCCCCAATAAATCACATTCATCCCACCTTCCCCATAGATAAAATAAATGTTAGGCATACATCAGTTAGGAATATTTACCTTGCTTAAAGTGGATGTAAACCCAATTCATGAAATTTGATTTGGGCACAGATATCTGCATTGTTTTCTTATTTCTCTTCAAAACACTAAGTCCCGTGGCTTTCTCCTGCTACATTCTCCTGTTATCCACATGATAACTTCTGACAAGTTCTCCGACACGTGATAAAACCAACTTGAATTTTGTGTCGGGGAGGTTGCTATAAATGGATTAGCAGGAAGCTGCTCTACTCACAGGACAGCTCTGAAAGTCTTGGCCTATGTGGAGAGGGGTGTGTGCCTTTCTTCCAATCAGCTTTCTCCCAGTGTAATCCAATACTACACTGCTACTGCTGAATGAGGAAGTGAAAATTCTAACACAATGTACACTTTCTAAACTGCATATAAAGCTGAAGACAGCAGATATACATGTAAAACTTATGTAGGAGGATTTGTTTCATCTCTGTGTATCATCTGAGGTTGTTCACTTCACGGGGTACATGTGAGGGTTTACATCCACTTTAAAACTGTCCTGCTGCTGGCTAATTTTACATTGTTATTTCCTCTGAAGTATCTTAATTCTTTTTTACATCACTGTGTCATCTGAGGTCTCTAAATTCTTGTATCTGCCTATACTCATTTTCTCTACTACATTTTGGCCAATACTCCTCCATTACCATTGTCCTGCTAATGGCTAATATCACACTGCTGTATCATCTGCAATATCTTAATTGTTAATGAGAGTTTATTATAAATTGGCCAGCAGCAGGACAGTTTTGCATCAGCGAGAACAGGGACAGACACAGCAAACTACTAGCCAATTTCTACCTTCCGGTTTAAAGCGGGGCTTTGAGTGTTTGATGAAAAAGCACATGTCACTGCTAAAACTTACTGAAAGACTTTTTTTTTTATTGAAATGAATCAGAATGCTCTGCTACTGCATGTAAAGCTAAGCTAATTGCAAAAGAAAAAAAAAATCTATACCACAGTCAAAAATCCGCTGTCAGTTGCTGAGATGGCCTTGCAAACAATACTCTTCAATGTACAGCTGTAAGACATCCCTCAAGCATGTTATTTAAGTGTACTATCAATGTTGCCCTTGATGCTACATGAAAAGACCCTCTCCCTGCTGTACAATATTATTTTCCCTTTTTACATTTTGCATTGGTACATGTCACCTATGACATTGCCTAGCTTCACTTATGTTTTTTGACCACAATATGCCTATTAGCCATAAAAATAGACAGAATAACCTCCATAGACTTTAATGTGATTTTCCTGCTAAGTTCTGGTTCACCGAATTTCAAACAAGATTCACTGAACCCAGAGGAGATTCTACCATCCTTACTGACGACCATGAAGATGGCTGAAATGAGCGTTGGGGCAGAGATTTTAGTGCTGACATCACACTTCTGCATGATATTGGTCAGCAGCGGCTTTCTATGTGATACAGTGGTTTTGCACTGATATATCGATTTGTTTGATATGCTATTTATGTGATTCTCATGGTGCAATAAATACTACACTATTGCCACCTTTGCTGGCTCCAGTGTGAGCTTTATTTACCCCAGCTAGGATCGGTGCTGGGAACTGGAGAGGAGACCACTGTGGATGGAGGCAAAGGCTACACAGGATGACACCTACCTACCTATGATGATGTTAAGCTTGCTACTTGGATGTTTGGTAGCATATTTTCTGGTGAATGCTCATTTCATGAGGTGGTGGCTGGTGCTGATTTACACTGGGAAAAGTCTGGCAACAATCTGAGTCATTGGTGGAGGAATTATAATACATATGTTGTTTGGACTATACAGAACTTTTTACACTTTATCTGCACATTATGCACTTTTATACATACATAATTTATATTGTGATATTATACTGCACTTTATGAATGATGTATTTATATTTATGTTGATTTTTGTACTTTATAAAGATATGTGACTAATTGTTCTACTTTGTGGTTATTTGTTGCACTCTGATTGTGTGGTGCTGCAGGTGATTTATGGTTCCATAGGGTTTTTGTATACCAACCTTTCTGCTAGAAACCTCCTTTATCACAGTGCAGACCTTCTATTAGATTTTTATTGACAACCATGGTTCCTCCCATAGATACAATGGAGAAATGAACGTAGACACAAAAGGACAGGAATCGTGTTATGCACAGGATTACCAGGTTAAAATAAAGGGGAAAAAGCTTGCCAAAAGAAAACGAATGCAGCCACCACATCTAGGGACTGGTAAGCTGCAATATATTATTCTCTTATTTTGGGGTTAAGATACATTTTAAAGTAAATACAAACCCTAATTAGATAAAATAAAGCTTGCTAAAGCACTGTGTATCAGAAACCCTTTGGGGTTGATTTGCTAAAACTGGAGAGTGCAAAATCTGATGCAGCTGTGCATGGTAACCAATTAGCTTCTAACTTCAGCTTGTTCAATTAAGCTTTGACAATAAAACCTGGAAGCTGATTGGTTTCTATGCTGAGCTGTTGCACTCTTTAGTTTTAGTAAATCAACCCTCTTATATTTACTTCCCATCTACATGCACCCGCCCATGTAATATTTGAACATCGTTGGCTTCTTTCTGGTAGAGATAGACCATTCCTATCCAATGTGTAAAGGCATGGTTGCTTGTAGTCTCCACACCAGGGGTGTGTGTGATAGAGTGAAAATGCAGATGCTCAATAAGGAGACAGATATTACCCCAGAATACAAAGTTATTGAACAATGCCCTTCATGGCAGGATCACCAGGTATTATTTTAGTGAATGCTTCATATTTTAAAAAAAACCTAATAGACTTATTGTGATAGTAATATGGTGAAGTAAAAAAAAAAAATAGTTAAAATAATACAATTAAAAAAAAATGAAGGGACCCACATCCCTGTATCCATGCTCATATGTAAACGTGTTCACCCACAAAATGCACTTGCATAATAAAATGATAATTGCATAAAACATATTGAGTATCACTGTACACCCTGGAGTGAGAGGAAGATTGTAAGGCCATTATCGATGATTATCTCTAAACCTCTAAACTAAATAGCTGTTTTTAAAGTGTCTCCTATGGACCATTTTGAATTTGATATTTTTCCACTATTTCACAGTGCACACAATTTTTATTTCTTGACATACTTGATATCTATATACTCAATGGAGTCTTATATTTTGTAAATTTGCACAGAAGATTGTAATTAGGTTTTCTGTGCACTAAAATCAATCATATATTTTTTTTTTTTTGTATGAAAATATAAAAAAGTTGCACAAAAATAACATACAACATAAAAATTGTACAAAATACCTTTTGTTTCATACTACAGGTTCTCTGTTTTAGAAAATATATATTGTTTGAGGGTTGTAATTTCCAGGCCGAAAAAGCACATTTTAACATGTATGTTAAAAAAATGCTTTGGCCTACTTGATACACTTTACACCCATCCCTAAATCCAGATATAAAATGACCCCTTACACACTATTAGATTTTCTGCAGATTTTTGTCTTCAGATTTACCAAAAACATATAATATGAGGTCAAACCTTAAGAGTTTCAATTTGTATGCAATCAGGCAGGCCCTTGCACTACATGGTTTTGGTAAATCTGAAGACAAAAATTAGCAGAAAATCTAATAGTGTGTATGGGGCTTTACGATGCATGTCCTCTGTACAGCCAAAGCCTGCATTCTAGGCACATGGAAAGAAACGTCTCCTTCCAGGCTTACTCAATAGTTCACAAAAGTGAATGATATCATGCACATGGAAGACCCAACCACAGCGCTTAATGAGCTGGATTCCTTCCCTGCAGGGCCGAGGGTACAGTAGGTCTGCCTCCTCTAACCCACCACTAAGGATGAGCTCCGGCGTGTTCGCATGCTGCACGTGCCGATCCCGCCAGGAAGTCGGCACGGCGCAGCGCTAATCACAGGCAGTGAGACATTTCCCGAGCTCTGCAGCCACACATCGGGAAATGTCTCACTGCCTGTGATTAGCGCTGCGCCGTGCCGACTTCCTGGCGGGATCGGCACGTGCAGCATGCGAACACGCCGGAGCTCATCCTTACCCACCACCCATTCTCTTTTTGCCTCCTCTATCCCTGCTCGTCTCCTTCCTCCTCCTGCCTCTCCTCTTCAATTGACCTTATTTCCTTTTTTCTCTTTTCTCCTCTTATATATCTAACCTTGCACTTCCTTTTTTGTCACATCCTTTTATCAAGCTATACAGTACGTAAAGATGTGACAATAAAATCTTAAAATTTGAGGTAAAGAGGTTGAACAAACGGGAATCTTTTTTGTCTTTCTTTGCTTGTCAAAGCAACTTTTTTACATGTCCATTTAAATGTTTATCTCATCCCATTATTGGTTGCCTCTGTCTGATATGTCATAAACTATTAATTATCATAATTCTGCTGTCCCACTTGCTGACAATATATTGTATATACCTTGAAAACTTAAAAAATTAAAAAAAACTTTCTAAAACATTTTTTTCTAGGGTGAACCATGTAACATGTATAGGTATTTAATTTGTTGTTCAAGTTGCCTTTCAGCCTTTAGTGTTCCTACATTTGTTTTCCTGTATAGCCTTGTCATAAATTGACAGTGATGTACAGACAGCCTGGCTGCTCTGTCAGTCCTCTCCTTTGTTTCTAATAACGTTGCCTGTTAGCAGAAGACAATGATGACATATGTATCACTGTGATGCAGCTATGAGCATCCATCAAACTCACTAATACATGACAAGTGGTCCCAACTAAACTCTAATGATCAGCTCAGCTCTTGCCACTTGCTACATAACTCCATCACCCCAATTACAGTATAGTCTATTTGTATAAAACAAATTATAAGCTCTTACAGTAATTAAACATCGCAATGGGGGTTATTTACTGAAGGCAAATCCACTTTGCACTACAAGTGCAAACTACAAGTGCAAAGTGCACCTGAAAGTGCACTTGGAAGTGCAGTCGCTGGGGGGGGGGGGGGACATGCAAGGAAAATAAAAAAACAGTATTTTAGCTTGCACATGATTGGTTATTAAAATCAGCAGAGCTTCCCGTCATTTCAGATCTACCCCTCAGATTTACAGTGACTGCACTTCCAAGTGCACTTTCAGTGCAATTTCAAGTGCACTTTGCACTTGTAGTGCAAAGTGGATTCGCCTTTCGTAAATAATCCCCTATGTGTTGTCTCATGAATAATTTGCTGGAAAAAAATGAGGGAAGCTTACCATACTGCTCTAAATATTGTTCCTACATTTGATCAATTGGTTGCAGATACTTAAAGAAAGGGTAAATTGAAAAGGCGAGCTGGAGTTCAATAACAATCCTCTATAGTACAACCATCCAAAAGTTTTGAGAATGACACAAATATTAATTTTCACAAAGTCTGCTGCTTCAGTGTTTTTAGACCTTTTTGTCAGATGTTACTATGGTATACTGAAGTAAAATTACAAGCAGTTCATAAGTGTCAAAGGCTTTTAATGACAATTACACTCAATTTATGCAAATAGACAATATTTGCAGTGTTGACCCTTCCTTTTTCAAGAGCTCTGCAATTCACCCTGGCATGCTGTCAATCAACTTCTGGGCCACATCCTGACTGATGGCAGACCATTCTTGCAAAATCAATGCTTGGAGTTTGCCTTTTGAGGATTGACCACAAGTTCTCAATGGGATTAAGGTCTGAGGAGTTTCCTGGCTGTGACCCCAAAATTTTGATATTTTATTCCCCAAGACACTTAGTAATCACTTTGCCTTATGGCAAGGTGCTCCATCATGCTGTAAAAGGCATTGTTCATCACCAAACTGTTCTTGGATGGTTGGGAGAAGTTGCTCTCGGAGGATGTTTTTGTACCATTATTTATTCATGGCTGTGTTCTTAGGCAAAATTGTGAGTGAGCCCACTGCCTTGGCTGAGAAGCAACCACACAGATGAATGTTCTCAGGATGCTTTACTTTTGGCATGACACAGGACTGATGGTAGCTCTTACCTTTTCTTCTCCAGACAAGGTTTTTTCCAGATGCTCCAAACAATTGGAAAGGGGATTTATCAGAGAAAATAACTTTACCCCAGTCCTCAGCAATCCAATCCCTGTACCTTTTGCAAAATATCAGTCTGTCCCTGATGTTTATTCCTGGAGAGAAGTGGCTTCTTTGCTGCCCTTCTTGACACCAGACCATCCTCCAAAAGTCTTCGCCTCACTGTGCATGCAGATGCACTCATTCCTGCCTACTGCCATTCCTGAGCAAGCTCTGCACTGGTGGAGTCCCGGTCCTACAGCTGAATCAACTGTAAAAGACGTTTCTGGCTCTTGCTAGACTTTCTTGGCCACCTTGAAGCCTTCTTCACAACAATTGAACCTTTCTCCTTGAAGTTCTTGATGATCTGATAAATGGTTCATTTAGATTCAATCTTAGTAGCAGCAATATCCTTGCCTGTGAATCCTTTTTTGTGCAAAGCAATAATGATTACATGTGTTTTGTTGCAGGTAACCATAGTTAACAGAGGAATAGGGATGAGCCGAACACGAACAACCCCCTGTTCGGTTCGCACCAGAATATGCGAACAGGCAAAAAATTTGTTCGAGCACGTGAACACCGTTAAGGTCTATGGGACACGAACATGAATAATCAAAAGTGCTAATTTTAAGGCTTATATGCAAGTTATTGTCATAAAAAGTGTTTGGGGACCTGGGTCCTGCCCCAGGGGACATGGATCAATGCAAAAAAAAGTTTTAAAAATGGCCGGTTTTTCGGGAGCAGTGATTTTAATAATGCTTAAAGTGAAACAATAAAAGTGTAATATCCCTTTAAATTTCGTACCTGGGGGGTGTCTATAGTATGCCTGTAAAGGGGCGCATGTTTCCTGTGTTTAGAACAGTCTGACAGCAAAATGACATTTCAAAGGAAAAAAAGTCATTTAAAACTACTCGCGGCTATTAATGCATTGCCGGTCCGACAATACACATAGAAGTTCATTGATAAAAACGGCATGGGAATTCCCCACAGGGGAACCCCGAACCAAAATTTAAGAAAAAAATGACGTGGGGGTCCCCCTAAATTCCATACCAGGCCCTTCAGGTCTGGTACGGATATTAAGGGGAACCCCGGCCAAAATTTAAAAAAAAAAATGGCGTGGGGTCCCCTTCAAAATCTATACCAGACCCTTCAGGTCTGGTATGGATTTTAAGGGGACCCCCGTGCCAAAATTAAAAAAAGAAAACCGGCGTGGGGTCCCCCTAAAAATCCATACCAGACCCTTATCCGAGCACGCAACCTGGCAGGCCGCAGGAAAAGAGGGGGGGACGAGAGAGCGCCCCCCCTCCTGAACCGTACCAGGCCACATGCCCTCAACATTGGGAGGGTGCTTTGGGGTAGCCCCCCAAAACACCTTGTCCCCATGTTGATGAGGACAAGGGCCTCATCCCCACAACCCTGGCCGGCGGTTGTGGGGGTCTGTGGGCGGGGGTCTTATTGGAATCTGGAAGCCCCCTTTAACAAGGCGACCCCCAGGTCCCGGCCCTCCCCCCTGTGTGAAATGGTAAGGGGGTACACCCCTACCATTTCACTAAAAAACTGTCAAAAATGTTAAAAATTACAAGAGACAGTTTTTGACAATTCTTTTATTTAAATGCTTCTTCTTTCTTCTATCTTCCTTCAGTTTCTTCCTCCATCTTCTTCTGGTTCTTCTGGTTCTTCCTCCGGAGTTCTCGTCCGGCATCTCCTCCGCGGCATCGGCGTCTTCTTCCCTTCTTCTCCTCAGGCCACTCCGCATCCATGATGGCATAGAGGGAGGCTCCCGCTCTTCTCTTCATCTTCTTCTCTTCATCTTCTTTTCAGGCCACTCCACATCCATGATGGCATGGAGGGAGGCTCCTGCTGTGTGACGCTTCTCCTCTTCTGATGGTTCCTAAATAACAGGGGGGGGGGCGGTGACCCCGCCCCCCTCTGACGCACGGTGACTTGACGGGACTTCCCTGTGGCATTCCCCGTGACACCACAGGGAAGTCCTGTCAAGTCACCGTGCGTCAGAGGGGGGCGGGGTCACCGGGGCCTGGTATGGAATTTATATGGTGGCCAGTCCCTGGGCCATGTACTTGTTCTATACCCGGAGCTGAGATGCACCCTGCGGGCCCCCTCATCCCCTCCACGTCCACCTCAGGGGGGTTGGTTTGGTGTGGGGGATCGGGCGGGTTCCGCATATCGCATCGGCGCCACGCATCGCTCCTACACATGACGTCACTGGTTGGCGCCGCTGTGCGGGAGCAGACATTTCCATTCTTGCCGACCTGGCTGGACGTGGCAGCGCCAGTCATGGGCGGACTCTCACCGCCCAGGCAGGGGCCCCGCCCCAAGCCTCGTCGGCCCAGCGTGACATTGGTGGCAATCGCCGGCGCAGGCGGGTTGCATACCAGGCGTCCCATCTTGTGCAGTCCTCCCCTCCACACATGTGCAGATGCCGCAGCTTTGGGTAGCTCCTGTCTTTAGCATTCTAAGGTAACAATTTCATGACTTTTTCCCTAAGTCCTTACTTTCCCTACCCTCAAGTTTAACAATTTTTGGTATATCTTAATGGATCTACTTATCCATTTCAGATATGCTCTCCACCATTTGAACAAATATTGGTCACCTTATGGAGGAGTTGGCTTGCACTGGGTGGATGATGCTTGTTTGCGCCTGTCATGTGTTGGATCCCTTGCCACCTCAGCTCCGGGGAAGGGCAATGCTTCTGACCCAGTCCCTGCACTTCACCATAGCTTGGCTACGTATGTAAGTATCCAGAAATTGACTTACTGTCTTTTCTGGCTGCAATCTAGTCTACCTCCTGATATTATTATACTTTGTTATTTCAGAAATCCTATAGCATCCGCCCCTGAAGAAGTGTATTTCACAGAAATGCGTCGGCCATTAAGGATGCAGCCACTATGCGTTCTATAGGATCCTACTCTTATGAATTATTTATGCATCATTTTTTTAGACTCTTTTTTTTTTACATCATGTTGTCTTGTGCTTCCTAGTTTTATATGTACAATTCCTATAGGACATATGTGCTAGCTACTTATTGCTGAGATTCTGCATTGAATTCCCATGCTGTTTTTAACCTCCCTGGCGGTATGATTATTTAGGATTTTAGGTGCTGAAAGCGGTACAATTATTTTGCATGGAAATTTGGCGTTTTATATTGTAGGTCTGTAATTCTTAACAATAACACACTTAAATCTGTCCAAACAAGAGTCTAGTAGATATCCCGGGTATGATAAAGTTTGAAACACAAAAACATAAATTATAATATAATAAATAAAAATAAATAATTAAAAAAAAAAATTAATAATAAAATAAATTTCCCCACGATTCACTATCGCTCAATTCTGCAAGTGTTCTAATTTACTATGGCTGTTTTCTAGCTGGTCTAAAGCCACTTTTGATGTAAAGGGACACTTTTTGGTTGCTATGGACAATCTCCAGTTTCCAGGCAGAAAGAACAGTATATATAACATAAAACTGCATGCAGGGCATAGGACAAAGCACTGGGGACAAAAGGGATGTGAAATAATTTCATACAGTACTGTAATCTGTAAGATTACAGTACTGTATGTGTTATGATTTTACACTTTTTTGAATTTGCCGCCAGGCTCCGCCCCCGTGCGTCGCGCCGCTCGCAGGGAACGGAGCCTGGCACAGAGAGGCTTCGGAGGACGGAGCCCGCAGACACTGCGGGGGACATCGCAGGATCCCGGGGACAAGGTAAGTAAAGCCACACCAGGTTCCTGCGATGTAATCCCAAGTGTGGCTCGGGGTTACAGCTAATGGTCCTGAATTTTAACCCCGAGCCACACTCGGGAAAACCGCCAGGGAGGCTACCAATGAACCTTTATGTGTATTGTTGGACCGGCAATTCATTAATAGCCGCGAGTAGTTTAAATTACTTTTTTTTCCTTTGAAATGTAATTTTGCTGTCAGACTGTTCTAAACACGGGAAACATGCGCCCCTTTACAGGCATATTATAGACACCCCCCAGGTATGAAATTTAAAGGGATATTACACTTTTGTTGTTTCACTTTAAGCATTATTAAAATCACTGCTCCCAAAAAAAGGCAGTTTTTAAAACTTTTTTTTGCATTGATCCATGTCCCCTGGGGCAGGACCCAGGTCCCCAAACACTTTTTATGACAATACCATGAATATAAGCCTTTGAAATTAGCACTTTTGATTTCTCCCATAGACTTTTAAAGGGTGTTCTGCGGCATTCAAATTTGCCGCAAACACCCCAAATTGTCCGCTGTTTGGCGAACTTGCGAACAGCCGATGTTCGAGTCGAACATGAGTTCGACTCGAACTCGAAGCTCATCCCTACAGAGGAACAACAATGATTTCAAGCACCACCCTCATTTTAAAACTTCCAGTCTTATTCTAACTCAATCAGCATTATAGAGTGATTTCCAGCCCCTCTACACCTGTGTTAACAAGAGAATCACTGACATAATGTCAACTGGTCCTTTTGTGGCAGAGCTGAAATGCAGTGGAAATGTTTTTTTTTTTTTTTTAATTATGTTCATTTTCATGGCAAAGAGGAACTTTGCAATTAATTACAATGTATCTGATCATTCTGGAGTATATGTAAATTGCCATCATAAAAACTTAGGCAGCAGACTTTGTGAAAATTAATATTTGTGCCATTCTCAAAACTTTTGGCCAGGGCTGTACTTTATTTGGTAAAAATTAGGTGATCTGGGGCATCCAATCAAACTCAGCAGAATGTTAACTTGCTTCACCCGGCCTTAGTCATACCTATGTCATGGCTATGACTAAAGGCTTTGTTTGACATGTGTCAGCATTCTGCTGGGTTTGTTGGGATATCTTAGATCACTTATTTTTTACCTAATAAAGTACTATGGAGGATTTTTATCAGATTCCAGCTCTCTCTTCAAATTTGTGCTATTGAAAAGTACAGGAACATGAGCTGTTAAGGCTGACATCCCTCATGTGTATACTGGCATAGAGGTGGAGACACTCCTCATATTTTTATACTTAAAGAAATGGTACCTTTGGGATTTTTTTTTTTTTTTTTAGTAACTATAAATGTATCACCAGCTCAAAACTAGCAATATTGTAAGTAGTCAGTCTGTCCAACCCAACATGCTCTTGAGCAAGGTTTCCACGCACTGAAAGACTTGAGCAGATAAACATATATCTGTACATCCACCTTCAGGTTTTGAAAACTGCCTTGGTTGTTTTTGGTGTGAGAGTTTTGGTGGCAGAAATTTCAGCACACAACTTTTTGCTTCCAAACACTTTTACCACAGTACACACTTATAATGCCCAAAAACGACTTTATTACACATGAAAAATTGATTTAACCTCTTACTAACCCTTAACTTTGTAACCAAAAAAATCGAAACCTAAACCTAAATTCTATATCTATGCTTTTACATCATCCTAGCCTCTAAGCATAAGCTTTACCTAATACTGAACCTGGCCCATAAAAACTATCTGTAAATCTCAAAATGCCATCACCACTATAACTACTATATTACAGTGATAGTTACTATCACATCAAAAATGTCATGCAATGAAGGTTTTTTAGGAAGGGAAGGGAAGAAAGAGCCAAACCGGCATAGTGTAGCACAATTTATTAAGTAAAATACCATATAAAACAAATAGAACTCACAAGCAGGGGAGGGAGAGGATGACAGTCCACAGTAGATTATAATGATCTGGGAGTTGTGTGGTAGTCCTTGGTGGATAAGAAAGCTGGCTGTGGTGGGGAGCAAGATAAGCCTGGAGTCCGTACAGGGAGACCAGCATCAGGCTGCCGTGTGTGGCCATGATGGTATACCCAGAAAACGGATATCCGCCCAAAGGTTATCTGTCCAGCTGGAATAGTGAGAGGAGCTGTCAGTCCAACTGCTGTGTGAGCCATTCGGGACGTGCTTCGGAAGCTTAACCATGCCTCCTTCATCAGCCTATAATGAAGGTATTTTAATCTATTTAAACGTGCCCAACAATTAGTTGACAAATACTTGAGCCAAATCACCCTAGCTAAAGTTAAAGTAGAACTATACGTAAAACTTTTTTCCTCATTTTGGATAGAGCAAGGGAGGGTTATAGCCCGTGTCATTATATTTTCACTATCTGTGTCCCATTGCAGAGATTTGGCTTCACTTCCTGTCCCATAGCCAAAACAGGAAGTGCGAGGAAATCCCTGCAAATTAAGGGAATATCTTGGGGTCTCCATTGGAAGATTTCCCCTCTATTACTTTTCTGGAGACAACCCAAAATTTGGGATTTTCTTTTACTTTCACTTTTAGTCATAATGGTAAACAGGACAAATAAAGAGGGTGAATCTCCTTAACAACTTCAGCTCTGGAAGGTTTTAGCCCCTTCCTGACCAGGCCATTTTTTGTGATACTGCACTGCATTGCTTTAACTGACAATTGCGTGGTCATGCAACACTGTAAGCAAATAAATTGATGTCCTTTTTCTCACTAATTGAGCTTTCTTTTGGTGTTGGTATTTTTTGGTATTTGATCATGAATTGATTGGTTTGTGCGAAAGTTATAGTGTCTACAAACTATGGAATAGATTTATGGACTTTTTATTTATTTAATTTTTTTACTAGTAATGGAGGCGATCAGTGATTTTTAACGGGACTGCGACATTGCGGCGGACAAATCTGACACTAAGTGACACTTTTTGGGGACCAGTGGCACTAATACAGTGATCAGTGCTAAAAAAAATGCACTGTCATTGTACTCATGACACTGGCAGGGAAGGGGTTAATATCAATGGTGATCAAAGGGTTAAATGTGTTCCCTGTGAGTGTTTTCTAACTGTGTGTGGGATGGTTGCACTGTAGGAAGACAGACATCCGTGTTTCTGCTTAGCAGAAACACAAGATCTTCATCTTCCTTACTAGCAGAACGCCGATCTGCCTTGTTTACATAGGCAGACCTCCGTTTTGCCTCTCTTCGAATGTTTGCCGGGTTTCTGGGAGACATCGGTTCCGCCATACCCACTGATTGGTTTCCGCGGTGTCCAATCACAGCAGGAGTGGGGCTCCAGCAGCGCACACAAGCTCGCCCCAGAGTCCTTGAAAAAAATCACTTACAGGTATGTGATTTTACACTTAAGGACCGCCCTGCTGCAGTAAATGTACCTGGGGGGTCCTTATGTGGTTAATGGGGGCATAGACAGCAATAAAAACTGACAGTTTGTTTTGCACTCCTGTGACCCATTTTCAGCAGAGAGCGGTCTGCAGTCCGCTCTCCGCTGACATCACCAAGATCAGTCCAGGCAGCGCATCATCCTGACTTCCCAAGTCTGGATCCGCCAGCTGCCTTGCCCTCCACAGCTCAGCACTCCAGTGAGTGTGGAGGAGCAGAGAGGTGAGACGCTGACTGACAGTCAACAGCTTTCCTCTCGGGGATCTATGAGAACTGAGCCATCGGCGATGTTCGGTGGCTCAGTTCTCAGTGCAGAGACGGCTGGGGACAGCTGTAGCATCGGTCTGATGCTTCATCCACTGAGGTAAGTGTGAATAAAAAAAAAAACATACTTCTCTTTTAACTTCCCCAAGAGAACAGAAAAGGGAGGGAAGTGAAGATACTGAGAGTATAAGCAGATGCAGTGGGCAACATTAAAGTTGTTGTAAACCATAAATGAATCCAATCTTGTAAGTATAGTGCACACCACCAGTAATTATTTTAAATAGAAAAAGCATAAATGCTAGATTGGAAATACAGAACATTTTTTTATCTTTGTTTGTAAGATCACATGAGTGCATTTCTTCTTTACAAAACATCATGTCACGGGCGGAGAGCTAGGCTAAGTCTCAGTGCGTTACATATCCTGGTGAGATCATGTCAGCTTTTTTGCGCTTTGCCTCCCAGACCAAGCAGAGCTGGGTGGAATTGTCAGTCAAGTGTCCGATCCACCACATGGGTGTTGTTGCCTGTGAGGCAGATCATTGCCCGAAGAGGAGGGTTTTTAAGGTGACATCATCAGGAAGTGATGGTGAGGTTGACAATCAGGATGATCAGGTCTTGAGGCATAGGCCAGCCCCCGACCTCAGCTGTACTGACGTGGAAGGATTACTCGGTAAACCATAAGTAGACACATCTTACTGATCTTAGAGATAAGTGTTTAGTGATGGTGGAGTAGATTAGGTAATGGGCTGCACAGACTGTATTAAGATAAAAAAAAAAAAAAGAAGGAGAAAATGATCACTCATGAAGACCTGAAAGCCAAAGAATGCAAAGAGGAAAATAGTGACAAGCTGCTCATCAATGCACAACCATCAATACACTGTAGTTGCATGGCTAATTTAATACAACTTTAACAAATCACTCCATGATCCTAGTTTTTAAAGTAGGTTGGTTTCCCCCTAGATGCTTGGTTATTTGTTTTATGCTCTTAAAGTGGTTCTAAAGGCAGAAGGTTTTTTACCTTAAGGCATTCAATGCCCTTAAAGTAAAAAACTTCTGAGTACACCCCCCCCCCTTTATTTACCTGAGCCCCATCTCGATCCAGTGATGTGCATGAGAACAGCTTCACTCCTGGGTCTCTCTCTCCTCATTGGCTCACACAGCAGCAGGAACCATTGGCTCCTGTTAAAATTGGTTATTAGCACAAAAATGTAGGTGCTGGTGTATGCCTGGGGTTCTCTATGTAATCAATATAAATAAATTATATCAAAATCTATCAAATAGTCCATAAAGTCCATCAAAAGTCCATGGGTGGGCTCACTTAAGTGGTAGCTCAATGTTAGAGCAAGAAGAAGCTCAAGGGCACAACTGAGGAGAAAGCACAAGCACTAGGCATGTGCATTTCGTTTCGTTCCGAATCGAAATTCGGACGAATTTTTCATTATTCGGAAATTCGGATGCATCCGAATTTCCGAATTACAAAAGTAAAGAATTTAAACGAATCCGAAAAAAAAACGAACGAATTCGAAAACATATTCGAATCGAATTCGAAAACATATTCGAATCGAATGCGAAAACATATTCAAATCGAATTCGGAAACATATTCGAAAACATATTCGAATCGAATTCGAAAACATATTCGACTCGAATTCGAAAAAAATAGAAAACGTTTTTCTAAAAAAAAACAATAAATAAGATAGAATATAAAATAATAAAGCAATAGAATATATATATATAAATATATATATATATATATATATATATATATATATATATATATTTTTTTTTTTTTTTTTTTTTTTTAATTATTCTCTTCTATTGTTTTTTTATGCTTTTCTTTTCTATTATTTTATATTTATAATAGTCTTTTCAATTCAAATTCAAATTCATTCTATTACGAAATTCGAATTTCGGTACATGCCTTCTGAAGTTTGAATTTCGTATAGAATGAATTTGAATTGAAAAGACTATTATAAAATATAAAATAATAGAAAAGAAAAGCATAAAAAAACAATAGAAGAGAAAGAAAAAAAAAAAAATTATATATATATATATATATATATATATATATATATATATATATATATATCATTTTTTTTTTTTTATTATTCTCTTCTATTGTTTTTTTATGCTTTTCTTTTCTATTATTTTATATTTTATAATAGTCTTTTCAATTCAAATTCATTCTATACGAAATTCAAACTTCAGAAACCATGTACTGAAATTCGAATTTCGTATAGAATGAATTCGAATTGAAAAGACTATTACAGAATATATAATATATATATATATATATATATATATATATATATATATATATATATATATATTATATTCTGTAATAGTCTTTTCAATTCGAATTCATTCTATACGAAATTCGAATTTCGGTACATGGTTTCTGAAGTTTGAATTTCGTATAGAATGAATTCAAATTTGAATAGAAAAAAAACTATCAAATT
>NC_133324.1:864588794-864593794 GCF_042186555.1 Aquarana catesbeiana
TTCATTTTATAAGAAATTCAAATTTCGGAAGATGGTTATATATATATATATATATATATATATATATATATATATATATATATATATATATATATATATATATGTGTGTGTGTATATTATATATATATATATAATATATATATTATATATATATATATATATATATATATATATATATATATATATATATATATATATATATATATATATAAAACCATATATATAGTTTACTTTTTCAAATTCAGTTATTGTTTTTTTCAAATGCGGTAGAATTTTTTCAAATTTTATAGTTTTTTTCGAATGTGGTAGAAATTGTTCAAATTTGACAGTTTTTTTTGAATGTGGTAGAATTTTTTCGAATTTGATATTTTTTTCGAATGTAGTAAAATTTTTTTTGAATTTGATAGTTTTTTTTGAATGTGGTAGAATTTTTTCGAATTTGACAGTTTTTTTCGAATGTGGTAGAATTTTTTCGAATTTGACAGTTTTTTTCGAATGTGGTAGAATTTTTTCGAATTTGACAGTTTTTTTCGAATGTGGTAGAAATTTTTCGAATTTGACAGTTTTTTTTCGAATGTGGTAGAATTTTTTCGAATTTGATAGTTTTTTCAAATGTGTTAGAATTTTTTCGAATTTTATAGTTTTTTTCGAATGTGGTAGAAATTTTTCGAATTTGACAGTTTTTTTTCGAATGTGGTAGAATTTTTTCGAATTTGATATTTTTTTCGAATGTAGTAAAATTTTTTTTGAATTTGATAGTTTTTTTTGAATGTGGTAGAATTTTTTCGAATTTGACAGTTTTTTCGAATGTGGTAGAATTTTTTCGAATTTGACAGTTTTTTTCGAATGTGGTAGAATTTTTTCGAATTTGACAGTTTTTTTCGAATGTGGTAGAAATTTTTCGAATTTGACAGTTTTTTTTTCGAATGTGGTAGAATATTTTCGAATTTGATATTTTTTTCGAATGTGTTAGAATTTTTTCGAATTTGACAGTTTTTTTCGAATGTGGTAGAATTTTTTCGAATTTGATAGTTTTTTCAAATGTGTTAGAATTTTTTCGAATTTTATAGTTTTTTCGAATGTGGTAGAAATTTTTCGAATTTGACAGTTTTTTTTCGAATGTGGTAGAATTTTTTCGAATTTGATATTTTTTTCGAATGTAGTAAAATTTTTTTTGAATTTGATAGTTTTTTTGAATGTGGTAGAATTTTTTCGAATTTGACAGTTTTTTCGAATGTGGTAGAATTTTTCGAATTTGACAGTTTTTTTCGAATGTGGTAGAATTTTTTCGAATTTGATAGTTTTTTTCGAATTTGTTAGAATTTTTTCGAATTTGATAGTTTTTTCGAATGTGGTAGAATTTTTTCGAATTTGACAGCTTTTTTCGAATGTGTTAGAATTTTTTCGAATTTGATAGTTTTTTTTTCGAATACGGTCGAATTTTTTCGAATGCGGTCGAATTTTTTCGAATTCGAATACGAAACGAAACAAATTCCGAAAACGAATGTAATGAATGCAACGAATTTAACTAAACGAATTTAGTTAAATAACGAATCGAAACGAAACTAAACTAAACGAATTTTTTCATCCTGCACATGTCTGACAAGCACCATGCACAGTGTAGCATATATGGATTTTAATGTAGATAACAGGCGTGGTACTCACAAAAGTAAAATCATCAAGAGCATTAAAGTGGATGTAAACAATTTTTTTTTTTTTTTATCATACTGTAGAGTATAAGATTTCCTATCATTTGAGCCCAGTCTTGCCACACAGAGTTAATCCATCTCTGAGCAATCCTCTTTTATTGTTCAGTGAGAAAAATCTTGACAAACTGAGAAAAACTTTGTCAAATCCTCCCCCTTGCTGTGAGCGACAGGTGATTTACATATATCATGCACTAGCCTAAGACATGCATTATTTTTTAATTCCCTCCCCCACTCCTTTCTTCAGCAGCTCTGCAAGGATTGGCTGTTCCACACCTCACCATGATTTGGCATGCTGAAGTCATGTGGTTACTTTCCTGTCTTTTCACTGGATGTTTATTTATTTCTTTTTATGTATTTATTTATTTCAGGTACTTATATAGCGCCGTCAATTTACGCAGAGCTTTACATATACATTGTACATTCACATCAGTCCCTACCCTCAAGGAGCTTACAATCTAAGGTCCCTAACTTACATTCATACATACTAGGGACAATTTTTAGACAGGATCCAATTAACCTACCAGCATGTCTTTGGAGTGTGGGAGGAAACCGGAGTACCCGGAGGAAACCCACGCAGGCACAGAGAGAACATGCAAACTCCAGGCAGGTAGTGTCGTGGTTGGGATGTTAGAGATCATAGCAGAAGTTCAGTTAGAAATACACAGGAGAAAATGCATATTGACAAGGGGAGTGTAGAGGTGGGCGGGGAGTCTACTGACATCACGACTCCACCCACCGAACTCCAGACAACAGACCCACCCACAGAATCTGCAGTTTTTCGGGTCTCATAACAGACAGAGGGGAGACATTTGACAGGTAAAGATACATGCAGGAGGCATGTATATCCTTCTAGATAACCCACATGGCAGTAGTTTAGAAAGGATGACATTGGGTTTACATCCACTTTAAGCACTGCAGATCATCAGCATTACTGGAGCGGTGCGTTGGGATGGCCTCTGTGGCTGGATACTCGGAGTGATGTTACTGGTGGATTTTGGCACTTCCTGGAGCCATAGAACACACAGGCGGCCGATCATGATGTCATTTTCTGGATGTGATGTAATGACGTAGGCGACGTGTTTGTGGAGTATGCGCTCCTTCTTCAGGCCTTAGCAGTGCAATTTTGGAAGAGGGCTTATATGGGTATCCTGTCAATCACAGCCAGTGAGCCAATGAGGAGACCAGTGTGACAAAATGGGGACTGTTATAGCAAGTTAAGATTGTCTTTATATACTGTTTCTAGTTAAATACAATTTAGTTCTGTTAAAGTCGTTTTAAAACCAAAACATGTAATATATTGCAGCTTACCAATCATTAAATGTGGTGGCTACATTAGTTTTTTCTGTTTTTTTTTTTTATTTGGCTTTTTTCCCTCTGTTATTACCTGGTGATCTGGCCATTAACACACCTCCTGTATTAGAGTGCACATGGGGCACCTTTGGACAGCAGCACTGTCAGTCTGGGGGGAGAGGAGTGTTAGATAGACTAGCAAATTTAAATACACTAAAAATTTAAGCCAAACTCCAGCTCACAATATAGTTACACAAGCAATTACAGCAACAGCTTTTTCTTTTGGCATAAAGATTTTACATGATTAAAAAAAGCTGATCATTGTAAGCACCCCTTTCAGTGGTTTGTCTCATCCCTCTAAACCACTATATTTTACAGGAGATCTTGTATTTTTGAATAGCAATAGACTAACTGGATAGCCAGATGAAAATAAAAGAAAGAAAGCCTAAAAAAGAAAACAAATGTAGCCATCACATCTAAGGATTGATAACTTGCAATATAGTAAATGTTTGCTACAGGGTTTAATGCCGCCTTTATTACCATTAGTCAGAAAATTGCCAGTGTTTAACCTTAAATTTCAGGGCAATGTTGGTGTTTTATTGATTCTTTGTATATATATATATATATATATATATATATATATATATATATATATATATATATATATATATATATATATACACACTTGCTGATGCTCTCTTCTTTTAGGCTATGCTTGGCCTAATAAATTCATTGAAATACCTCAAGGTGTGTCGGTAAGTGCTGGGTGAGCAAAGTGTGTCATGGTCAGTTGTACAGAGAAATCACAAGACAATTCAGTGGCTCCAATGAGGGTAGCGCTACAATGACATATCCTCAGGTTATTTTGCTGTCTGTGTCCTATTGAGTAGATATAGCTTCAACAGGAACAGATTGTGATTCGAACCATGCATGGGCAGGTGGAATGTACCAAGTTGATCGATCGATCAAGTTGGGTACAACCAGCCTGCCGGATTTACTTGAGATTATCAATAGCGGCTACTATAGACATTAGCAGTGATCACTGTTCTCTCATGGTGGGGCAGCTTTCCCTGCTCCCCGCCAGAAGCAGACAATTGCTCAGCAGGAGGGATTCCTCTGTCAGCACTGACTGTGTTGATGGGGGAATTGTGCAAACCACGGTTTGCAGGAAAGACATTTGCACCGTCTATGGTCTTCCTTAGCTTTTCTCTCCCAGTGACACAACAGGATATGAGAGGTTCCATCTCTAAATTGAAGGCAAATTTACCCTTTACAAACTATCACCTGAACACTGGAAGTTTTCCCTTCTCTTCTTATATTGATGGCAACTGTAACATTTTGGATTTCCCAACACTTTTGCCCTGATTTTTGTGATAATGATTACCAGGGCAAACAAAGTGGATTTTTTTCCAGTAGGGAAACAGGCAGTAATAAACACCTATTCTATAGCAGAGTATATGTGATTACAATGAAATCGATTTGATGGTGGTGGTCAGATATGTGCAGGATGAAAAAATTCGTTTAGTTTAGTTTCGTTTCGATTCGTTATTTAACTAAATTCGTTTAGTTAAATTCGTTGCATTCATTACATTCGTTTTCGGAATTTGTTTCGTTTCGTATTCGAATTCGAAAAAATTCGACCGCATTCGAAAAAATTCGACCGTATTCGAAAAAAAACTATCAAATTCGAAAAAATTCTAACACATTCGAAAAAAGCTGTCAAATTCGAAAAAATTCTACCACATTCGAAAAAACTATCAAATTCGAAAAAATTCTAACAAATTCGAAAAAAACTATCAAATTCGAAAAAATTCTACCACATTCGAAAAAAACTGTCAAATTCGAAAAAATTCTACCACATTCGAAAAAACTGTCAAATTCGAAAAAATTCTACCACATTCAAAAAAAACTATCAAATTCAAAAAAAATTTTACTACATTCGAAAAAAATATCAAATTCGAAAAAATTCTACCACATTCGAAAAAAAACTGTCAAATTCGA